>NW_026268255.1:0-7131 GCF_000697945.3 Frankliniella occidentalis | reverse complement strand
AATATTTCACAAGCCATTTCTCTCTCATGTTCGTGTCGATACTGACGAGAGCCCCGGTGGCGTCCGGATCAGCCGCCAGCCGACCCGTGAGAGCGGATCCCCCTCCGGGCCGGCCAGTCGGTATGTCCGTCTGCTCTGTCCGAGATGGTACTGGAGGAGGGCGGTGAGTTTTGATCGAGGGATCGACTTGAAGGCCGCTGTCGATTACAAACACACGGCGCGCTCTTTATGGGCCGGTACAAGCCATAAATGTTAATGTAGCGCATCGTGCATGGGAGCGGGGCGGGGCGAGGCGAGGCGAGGCGCGGCGGTACGCGGGGCCAACCTGTAATTAAGACCTGTAAACATGACTGACGGACGGAGAGACAGTCCGCCCACGCAGCCGCACCGCGCATGTAGCCTCCACGGACCGGACAAAGCAAGCCCACGAGATGGACGGCGACCGAAGACGGATGACTGCGAAAATATATCTTCAAAAATTATAGAGTTCCATTTTATGTATATGTGTGTATGTTTCTTTTTTTTGGGGGGGGGGAGCGGGAGAGGGAGAGAGGGAGAGGGAGAGGGAGAGAGAGAGGGAGAGAGAGAGAGAGAGAGAGAGAGGAGGGAAGTGTCATTGGCTCGACGAGGGTAGCGGCGGGGCTGGGCACTCGTTAGCCGGAACCCCTCTTGTCCCGACGGCGGCGGCGGCCCAGTCCTAGTACTGCGCGCCGGAGGACCGCATCCATATGTCTACGTCATAGACTCACCTGCCCCCCTACCCTCCCCCCTCCCCCCCTCTGTCTCTCTCTCTCTCTTCCTCTCCCTACCCGCTCTCCGCCTTTGCTTGCTCTGATTAGGTGGTCTTCCCTTTGCTCTGCATGCACACATGCTCTGCGGGTTGGATGACGCGGTCTGCGGTTCCCGAGGAGGAGGCACTTAACCGCGTACGAAGGTGACGCGCGCGTGTTCCGTAATTGTCTCGCACTATCATAAGACCCCCAAGGCTGTCCGTTCAACATTAACGTGCATAGCTCTTGTTAGCTGTTATGGGTGTCTTTTTTTTAACAGTAAATAATTACGTGAGTGCAGCATTATTTTATGGATACTCTTAACGTACTTATTCTCAATTTCCCACCTAAATTAAAATTTATGCTTTTCCTTGTATTTTTCCGTTCTACTTTCACTTTTCGATTCCTGAGTGAGCGCGTTTTCGTGATCCGATAAGCGATGCAGTAAGCTCTCGCAGCCAACTCCTCTGGTGGTCACCCGAAGGCCAGGGTGGGTTGGGTATTATAACATTTCTCATACAACGTACTAAGACCGTGTCTTCCCCGCGCCGCGCCTCCTAACTCTCAATACCAAGATGCATTTATCATCTGCACATTCCCCGTCTCCCTGCTGCCCCCACCTCTCCAATTCTCACGGGGGGGGGGATGCCCACGTGACCGGTGGCGGTTGGTTATTGCCGCCGAGGTAGCGGCGGCGCCAACGCTCTCAAAGTACAAAGAGCTCGACAATTTGTGATCCTGCCTGCCTAAGGTGCGGGGGAAGAGCTGCCGCCACAGCCCTTCGGCTCGGGGCCGCCAAGAGTTCAAAACAGCGTGCTTGGGTAAGCGTGTCTCGGTGGGTGGGAAAAAATCTCACTCATGCGGGGAACAACCTGAGGTAGAATTCGGACGTATGTTGCTTTCATTCCATTAAAGTTTCCGATCTTTTTTACTACCAGGAATATAAACCCTGACTCGAGCCTGCTGACCTCCGTTTGTTAATGGTTTGCAGTTCATTTTTGTGTGTATGTGTTCAATAAAATAAAAATAAAATCCACGAGCAGATTTCAGATTTTCCCTTTTTGTGCGAGTGCATCCATCCTCCGCCTTTTTAATTGAAAGTGCGCGGCCCTTTGGGCCTCAAAGCGGACGACAAAGCGGACCTCGGCTCGTTTGATGTATACTCTGTGAACTTAAGTGTTGGGACCCAAGGAATTTAATGCGTTTACGAGTACGAGAACGATGTCCGTAATCGATTCTGACAATTTCGATTTTTTAAATCAAGAATTAAATAAATTTAGTCACGCTTTGTTGTGTTTTTGGGCCAGTTCCTCAGGTTGTGTGGCACTTTAAAACTTTTGACATTTCTGATGTAACATCTTCTCGCGCCCGCGGATAAAGTTGCTGTTCGGCCTATCGCATACTGCTGCCTTTCCCCCGCGCTCAAAATTCCTGGACTATAAATTTGGATGTATAAACTTTTGAGACCTTCTCAACGCGCGAACAGTCCGCGCGGCGCACGCGGCACTTACACTGTAAAGCAATAATTCGTAATCGAACGATTGATATCTTGGAACGGTCTCTTTTGTTTTGTGAAATTGGCGCGAAACCCTCTTGCAGTGTAGACCGATAGCAGCAGTAGGAGAAGGCGGGAGGAGCAGTGTACGTGACCGTGGCGACAACAGGGTGTTGGCATGTTTGGGCCCCCGGCTTACTGGAACGCACCCCTCCTGAAGAAAACAGGGGAGAGAGAGAGAGGGAGAGAGAGGGAGGGAGGGAGGGAGGGAGGGAGGGAGGGAGGGAGGGAGGGAGGGAGGGAGGGAGGGAGGGAGGGAGGGAGGGAGGGAGGGAGGGAGGGAGGGAGGGAGGGAGGGAGGGAGGGAGGGAGGGAGGGAGGGAGGGAGGGAGGGAGGGAGGGAGGGAGGGAGGGAGGGAGGGAGGGAGGGAGGGAGGGAGGGAGGGAGGGAGGGAGGGAGGGAGGGAGGGAGGGAGGGAGGGAGGGAGGGAGGGAGGGAGGGAGGGAGGGAGGGAGGGAGGGAGGGAGGGAGGGAGGGAGGGAGGGAGGGAGGGAGGGAGGGAGGGAGGGAGGGAGGGAGGGAGGGAGGGAGGGAGGGAGGGAGGGAGGGAGGGAGGGAGGGAGGGAGGGAGGGAGGGAGGGAGGGAGGGAGGGAGGGAGGGAGGGAGGGAGGGAGGGAGGGAGGGAGGGAGGGAGGGAGGGAGGGAGGGAGGGAGGGAGGGAGGGAGGGAGGGAGGGAGGGAGGGAGGGAGGGAGGGAGGGAGGGAGGGAGGGAGGGAGGGAGGGAGGGAGGGAGGGAGGGAGGGAGGGAGGGAGGGAGGGAGGGAGGGAGGGAGGGAGGGAGGGAGGGAGGGAGGGAGGGAGGGAGGGAGGGAGGGAGGGAGGGAGGGAGGGAGGGAGGGAGGGAGGGAGGGAGGGAGGGAGGGAGGGAGGGAGGGAGGGAGGGAGGGAGGGAGGGAGGGAGGGAGGGAGGGAGGGAGGGAGGGAGGGAGGGAGGGAGGGAGGGAGGGAGGGAGGGAGGGAGGGAGGGAGGGAGGGAGGGAGGGAGGGAGGGAGGGAGGGAGGGAGGGAGGGAGGGAGGGAGGGAGGGAGGGAGGGAGGGAGGGAGGGAGGGAGGGAGGGAGGGAGGGAGGGAGGGAGGGAGGGAGGGAGGGAGGGAGGGAGGGAGGGAGGGAGGGAGGGAGGGAGGGAGGGAGGGAGGGAGGGAGGGAGGGAGGGAGGGAGGGAGGGAGGGAGGGAGGGAGGGAGGGAGGGAGGGAGGGAGGGAGGGAGGGAGGGAGGGAGGGAGGGAGGGAGGGAGGGAGGGAGGGAGGGAGGGAGGGAGGGAGGGAGGGAGGGAGGGAGGGAGGGAGGGAGGGAGGGAGGGAGGGAGGGAGGGAGGGAGGGAGGGAGGGAGGGAGGGAGGGAGGGAGGGAGGGAGGGAGGGAGGGAGGGAGGGAGGGAGGGAGGGAGGGAGGGAGGGAGGGAGGGAGGGAGGGAGGGAGGGAGGGAGGGAGGGAGGGAGGGAGGGAGGGAGGGAGGGAGGGAGGGAGGGAGGGAGGGAGGGAGGGAGGGAGGGAGGGAGGGAGGGAGGGAGGGAGGGAGGGAGGGAGGGAGGGAGGGAGGGAGGGAGGGAGGGAGGGAGGGAGGGAGGGAGGGAGGGAGGGAGGGAGGGAGGGAGGGAGGGAGGGAGGGAGGGAGGGAGGGAGGGAGGGAGGGAGGGAGGGAGGGAGGGAGGGAGGGAGGGAGGGAGGGAGGGAGGGAGGGAGGGAGGGAGGGAGGGAGGGAGGGAGGGAGGGAGGGAGGGAGGGAGGGAGGGAGGGAGGGAGGGAGGGAGGGAGGGAGGGAGGGAGGGAGGGAGGGAGGGAGGGAGGGAGGGAGGGAGGGAGGGAGGGAGGGAGGGAGGGAGGGAGGGAGGGAGGGAGGGAGGGAGGGAGGGAGGGAGGGAGGGAGGGAGGGAGGGAGGGAGGGAGGGAGGGAGGGAGGGAGGGAGGGAGGGAGGGAGGGAGGGAGGGAGGGAGGGAGGGAGGGAGGGAGGGAGGGAGGGAGGGAGGGAGGGAGGGAGGGAGGGAGGGAGGGAGGGAGGGAGGGAGGGAGGGAGGGAGGGAGGGAGGGAGGGAGGGAGGGAGGGAGGGAGGGAGGGAGGGAGGGAGGGAGGGAGGGAGGGAGGGAGGGAGGGAGGGAGGGAGGGAGGGAGGGAGGGAGGGAGGGAGGGAGGGAGGGAGGGAGGGAGGGAGGGAGGGAGGGAGGGAGGGAGGGAGGGAGGGAGGGAGGGAGGGAGGGAGGGAGGGAGGGAGGGAGGGAGGGAGGGAGGGAGGGAGGGAGGGAGGGAGGGAGGGAGGGAGGGAGGGAGGGAGGGAGGGAGGGAGGGAGGGAGGGAGGGAGGGAGGGAGGGAGGGAGGGAGGGAGGGAGGGAGGGAGGGAGGGAGGGAGGGAGGGAGGGAGGGAGGGAGGGAGGGAGGGAGGGAGGGAGGGAGGGAGGGAGGGAGGGAGGGAGGGAGGGAGGGAGGGAGGGAGGGAGGGAGGGAGGGAGGGAGGGAGGGAGGGAGGGAGGGAGGGAGGGAGGGAGGGAGGGAGGGAGGGAGGGAGGGAGGGAGGGAGGGAGGGAGGGAGGGAGGGAGGGAGGGAGGGAGGGAGGGAGGGAGGGAGGGAGGGAGGGAGGGAGGGAGGGAGGGAGGGAGGGAGGGAGGGAGGGAGGGAGGGAGGGAGGGAGGGAGGGAGGGAGGGAGGGAGGGAGGGAGGGAGGGAGGGAGGGAGGGAGGGAGGGAGGGAGGGAGGGAGGGAGGGAGGGAGGGAGGGAGGGAGGGAGGGAGGGAGGGAGGGAGGGAGGGAGGGAGGGAGGGAGGGAGGGAGGGAGGGAGGGAGGGAGGGAGGGAGGGAGGGAGGGAGGGAGGGAGGGAGGGAGGGAGGGAGGGAGGGAGGGAGGGAGGGAGGGAGGGAGGGAGGGAGGGAGGGAGGGAGGGAGGGAGGGAGGGAGGGAGGGAGGGAGGGAGGGAGGGAGGGAGGGAGGGAGGGAGGGAGGGAGGGAGGGAGGGAGGGAGGGAGGGAGGGAGGGAGGGAGGGAGGGAGGGAGGGAGGGAGGGAGGGAGGGAGGGAGGGAGGGAGGGAGGGAGGGAGGGAGGGAGGGAGGGAGGGAGGGAGGGAGGGAGGGAGGGAGGGAGGGAGGGAGGGAGGGAGGGAGGGAGGGAGGGAGGGAGGGAGGGAGGGAGGGAGGGAGGGAGGGAGGGAGGGAGGGAGGGAGGGAGGGAGGGAGGGAGGGAGGGAGGGAGGGAGGGAGGGAGGGAGGGAGGGAGGGAGGGAGGGAGGGAGGGAGGGAGGGAGGGAGGGAGGGAGGGAGGGAGGGAGGGAGGGAGGGAGGGAGGGAGGGAGGGAGGGAGGGAGGGAGGGAGGGAGGGAGGGAGGGAGGGAGGGAGGGAGGGAGGGAGGGAGGGAGGGAGGGAGGGAGGGAGGGAGGGAGGGAGGGAGGGAGGGAGGGAGGGAGGGAGGGAGGGAGGGAGGGAGGGAGGGAGGGAGGGAGGGAGGGAGGGAGGGAGGGAGGGAGGGAGGGAGGGAGGGAGGGAGGGAGGGAGGGAGGGAGGGAGGGAGGGAGGGAGGGAGGGAGGGAGGGAGGGAGGGAGGGAGGGAGGGAGGGAGGGAGGGAGGGAGGGAGGGAGGGAGGGAGGGAGGGAGGGAGGGAGGGAGGGAGGGAGGGAGGGAGGGAGGGAGGGAGGGAGGGAGGGAGGGAGGGAGGGAGGGAGGGAGGGAGGGAGGGAGGGAGGGAGGGAGGGAGGGAGGGAGGGAGGGAGGGAGGGAGGGAGGGAGGGAGGGAGGGAGGGAGGGAGGGAGGGAGGGAGGGAGGGAGGGAGGGAGGGAGGGAGGGAGGGAGGGAGGGAGGGAGGGAGGGAGGGAGGGAGGGAGGGAGGGAGGGAGGGAGGGAGGGAGGGAGGGAGGGAGGGAGGGAGGGAGGGAGGGAGGGAGGGAGGGAGGGAGGGAGGGAGGGAGGGGAAGAGGGCGGCAGGGGGTACGAGGAGAGTGTTAAGCACTAGGACAGGCTGGGTGCTGCTTCACAACTCTTGGGATGAAGCCACAGCATAAAGTTGAGCACAAGATTTACTGCTCACAGTTCAGCAATTAACTGCCGCGGAAGGCCCGGCCGGCGGGGTCTATAGGCCTGACGTTCACCTGAGCGGCGCCCCCTCTCCCTCCGCCCTCCGCCCTCACCCCCCCCCCTCCGCCCTCCATCCTCCCCTCTCCTTTCCCCCATCCCGCCCTTCTCCAATCCCGACCTGTCCTACCCTACCAGCCTCTCTGCCACACAGGTTAACGCGCGATCACTTCGTCCCCATTTACCACTCACAAATCGTTATCCTTAACGTAGACTGCAATAAGTTTTATTCAAAATCTTCTTGAAAAACAAAACAGACTCTATGAATAAATTGACAATTAAGGTTGTGAATAACGGACCTTACAGTGTTCGTGTAACGGAACATATGCTCTCTGCGTTATTCCGGAGAGGTGTTGTTGGTGTGTCGGAGCCCCTGCCGGGCGGGCCGGCCCGCCGCGCTCGGCCGCCTCGTGATTGCCTACCTCCCGGGCGGACGGGCCGGACTGGCCGGCTGGAGGAGGGTAATGACTGCTGCTGCCTGGCTTTTTCTGCCCGCCTCGACCTTTGCGTGAGCATGTGCGCACAGCAGGGGAAGAGAAGAGGAGGTGGGGGGGGGGAGCGGGAGAGGGAGAGAGGGACAGGGAGAGGGAGGGAGAGAGAGAGAGAGAGAGAGAGAGAGAGAGAGAGAGAGAGAGAGAGAGAGAGAGAAGGGAAGTGTCATTGGCTCGACGAGGGTAGCGGCGGGGCTGGGCACTCGTTAGCCGGAACCCCTCTTGTCCCGACGGCGGCGGCGGCCCAGTCCT
>NW_026268254.1:54001-57453 GCF_000697945.3 Frankliniella occidentalis | reverse complement strand
TGTTATTATAGATATTCCAAAAAATGGTTTTCAAAATGAATAGCTTTAGCGCAGGCCGCGCAGGCAGGCGGGCAGGCCGGAGTCGGCTTGCGCCCGACCCAAGTCACTGCCGAGCCCCACGAGAGCCGGCGGCCTGCAGAGTGAGCCCGAGGGCAGCCAGGGCCAGGGGTGCCCGCCCCCCGCAAATATTTAAATTCGGATTGTAGCTTCAATCTTCAACTCATGCCAGTATTAGATTAAAAGAAAAAGCAACGAAAGTATTTCTGTATATAAATTGCGGTGTGTGTACATATCTTAGAAGCCTTGTTCTGTGTTATTTTTTGTTGTGGCCAGTGGAGGTGGGGCCAGTGACGCGCCGCTCCGCTGGCCACATCCAAACGGATTCCTATTAGAGAATAATGAGTTCGACTGCGTGTTTTAAGTTAAGCCCTTTGTGATCCGAGTGCGTGCTTGATGAGCGAATGTGTGCGTGTGTGCGTGTGTGTGAGCGAGTGTACGGTGAAGCAGTTGACCTGTGCGAGCAAAACAGGAGTGATGTATTTCGTAGTAAATTAATTTATCGATTTTTTTTCTCTTCCTATTGTAAAAAGTTTCGCGTGTGTGTGTGTCGCTCGAGGTGTCCAAGTGTTTACAGTGTCTGCCCCCCCGGAGTGTCGGTGTCGCTCCACTCATTGCACGTCTATAGTCTATACCGTCTCCCTACAACATTGTGATAAGACATTGTAACGTGGATGTACCAGTCCAGATAAAGAGAACAAAGAATAAAATGGGCACGATGTATAAGAAAAAATAACAACTTTTAGTGATGCTTTGTACCTCAACCCTATCGACACCTAAACGACTATCAACAAAACTCGGACCGGAGAGGTATGAACACAACACTTTGCGGCACTTTGTGCTCTTTTGCGCGATCGCACCGGTAATCAGTTGTCTCTAACACGCCTCGCTAGGAAGGCCCGGCTTTACGTAAGGCGGGAGGCCTGGCCGGCTGATTCTCATGCACATAATTGAGCCGTCATTAATGAAACACATTATCGCATGACACTCAAGGTATCCGACCGCTTTAAAATCATGCGATGCGGCGGGTGGATCCCCCAGGTGCGTGGCTTCCACTTCGCCATCGTTGTGCAGGAGACGAAAGGTTTACTCCGTGCCACCGAACCACCCAGCAGCGACTCGTGCCTGCCTGCCCGCCTGCTTCCGCTCGTCGACTCGGCAGTCCCCGCATGGAAAGGGGTGAAGCTGCATGCTAATTTTTCGTCTCCCGTTTAGGGATCATCTAGAAAGTACATCAGTCGTTCGCCGTTCAGCCTAATGCAAGCTCTCATAGCGCCTGGCTGGTAGGCAACATCTTGCCTTCAGCGCACGCGTGTACTGCGGGGTGGCCTACCCCGAATCTCGCAGGCGCTGAGCTCTCGTACCCCTTAGTTTGTTGAATGAATCCGAGATAAGTGGACGTTCCTTTTTGGGAAGAGCCGTGATCTCGCACCGGGGTAGGTAGGCAGCCGGCTAGCTCGTCGGCTACGTCGTCGGCTCGGTCGCGAGAGCTAGGTGGCACGTAATGGGCCATACGGGCCCAACCCCCCGCCGCCACCCGGTCCGGGCCACGCTCAGCAGGCCGGTGGCGGAAAACGGTGGCATGAAGGGGAGGCTTATGTCATCCGTGGTGTGGTCATGGTCATGACCCACTACTTCGAAGAGGCTAAACAGTCTCCACAAAATGAAGCGAGCGAGACTGTACAAGAAAACGACGGTGACGAACAATGTCGCAATAATACGAGATTCATTAACCAACGCCTAAAACACCGTGACGGCGGCGTGAATTACAATTTCAAATTCAAACGACGCGCCAAAGTGGAAATAATGACAATAATGATAGTGGTGCAAGCGGACCGGACCGACCCGGCCCGTCCTGCCGCCCCCGGAAGCGCTTCGGACTCGCAGGCCGGGGCGCTCACACACGCAGCGCTCGCAGCCGCTGCAGAGTCCGAGCGCATCGCGAGCGCATCGCGAGCGCATCGCGAGCGCATTGTGAGCGCAGCGGAGCGTCCATCACACTGATTCAGGGACAAAGGCCCGAGGCCCCCAGGCAGGTGTGTGCACTTACAGCCCGTTGCACCGCCGAGGCGCCGACGCCTTATGTCGCGAGAACAAGATAACACGCTCGCACGCGCCTCGAGCGATGCACCATGGCGACGAGGTGCAGCACGGAATGGACAAAGTGCCGTCACGTTTCAGCTCCAAACCAGAGAGGCGTACGTCAAAATCTCGAACAACAAACTTATCGTTCCATAACGTCCGAATGCCGTAACATTTTGACGTGTTTGTGACTTTGCGCGGAACTGTTTTCAGTCGGGTCTCAGCACTGACCATGGAGGCATTGGCACCGTGTCCTCTAATACTTCTTCTCGGGTATTTCTACCCCTTCTCGGCCCCAAACAAGAAATAAATCAGGAGAATGTTGTACGTCCCACACGGCCACTGCACGGACACAACCTTTCAAGGCGTGGAATACCCCTCGTTCAAATCTCCCGCCCGGCGCTTTAAGACCTTGCCGCAGTGATGTCATCATCTCGGTGCGCCATTATTGGGTCGCGTAGAGTAGAAATCAAAACTGAGAGAGGTTTGGTCCACTTGTTGCCAAATCAAAAAACCAATAAGTCGCGTGGTGTAACTCATACCCACAATGCGCTTTGGCTGTAAGACAGGTTGTTATAAAGACTGCCTCCTTGCACGGGAACTGTACTTTTCCACATGACGGAGAGTAGGCAGGGGATGCGGTACATGTACATTGGATACCCATGCAGCGCGGCTCTACCTCGCGCTGCGGTGCTGCGGTCTGGTCGGCCCGGCCGCAGGGCAGACTGGGGACTGGGGGATGGCGTGGCGACGGCGCCCAGGCCGCCGATCGGCAGCGACACCATAGGCGCTCTCGCGTTTTAATCGTTATTGATTTACCCTCCTGCTGCCTGAGCCGGGGCGACGGTGCGACGGGGGCTACGGGCGGCCACTGCCACGCCCGCCACTTTGGTCTGCCCGTTGTCCCAGTCTCTGAAAATGCAGGAGTCACGCGCGTCGCCTCACGACGTATTTGCTTCCGGAATCGTCACTCAAATAGAGCGACGCTGGTTTTTGTCGATCTATTGGAATGATGATTTGGGAACATTGCTGCTTTATTTGAATAAAGCGCTCAAAGGAAGAAACAAACCGGAACCATTACTCTTCTGGAGCATTGTTTCCCACACTCATCACTTATTAGGAAGGAGCGACGAAAGCGGACATAGCTCAAATTGGACAACGAGAAATTCCGTCACTCTTTTTGAGGAGTGATATGCCACTAGTGCATTCCTAGTGGTGCGAATATTGCCAGCCCTGTGCATACCGATAGTGGGGACGCCATGTGCACCGGGCTGTGCTGGTATGGCGGGCAGGGCGGGGCAGGGCGGGGCAGG
>NW_026268254.1:51004-53951 GCF_000697945.3 Frankliniella occidentalis | reverse complement strand
CCCCGCCCCTCCTCGCCCCACCTGGAGATGCGTCTAGAGTCCGCCTTGGTTCGGTCTACCCGCGGCAGTGCCTCGGTGGAACTCTCGTGTCTTATTTGCCTGGAAGTAGTAGTAAGAATCTCAGGCCTATGTCAATGCTCCTGCACGATCAACACTCCCCCCGCAGTGAGGCGAACGGTCGCTGCCTCGCCTGAAGCCAGCCCCCTCAGCAGGGCGCGCTGGGCGGGCCGCCGTCTTCACACGGCTGTATGGCGGGCTGGCCTACCCGGCGCTTCGCAGGCGCCATCACGTGGGTCGCGTCGCGACACATTCATCGTGCAGCATGGACACCCGGGCCGTGTCAGGAGGGTAGTCCGCGCAGACGTCCGCGATTCGCAGCTGTACCGAATGTCGGGGCATGTGGGTTTTGCCTACTCGCTCTACCAATAAGGTGCCATTATCGCCTAGCGGCGAATGTCAACCCGCGGCACTGTTGTGTTGCAGCCCCGACATACGGCAATGAAACCGCATGTAAACTTGTGGTGGTGGTTTTCGACCACCTCACAAGGGGGCAGTGTCCGCCCAGTGACGGTAGGCAATCTACGCGCATCCTCGTCGTGCGGTATAGATGGACGCCTCCACAAGTGTGTTCCGTGTACGACCATCCTCTCCGTCTTGCGCATAGCGCGTTTGTATAGGAGGACTACTGGCGTCGCGCGGCTTGCGGAAAGCAGTTGACGTCCCAAGCCAATCCTAAACCAATTTCTTATTTCGTCCGACTGCGGGGCGCGGCGGTGGCGGGAGCGTCGCGCTCCGGGCGTGTTTCCCCGCGAGGCGGATGCCATCGCCTCCAAGCAGTGGCCCGTGACGAACGCCACGAGTGACGACGCCTTGGCAGTTTGGGCAGTGCGTGCCCCTGTCTCGCTCGCACCCGTCGCGTCGCCCCGGCCTGCGCGGACGCCACCCGGATCCGGAGGAAGAGACGCCACAACTGCCCGCCGTGACCGTCCTCTCCACCGCCGCGTGATCGTCGTCCCGGGTGCAAACACAATTGATGAGTTTTTGTTTTTATAGTGACATTTCGGGAGGAGGTTCGGGCGAGACGGCGGCGGGGTCTGGAAACGTGACGAGCAGCGATATGGTTCCGCGGGCAGCCTGGTGGGTGCGCGACCCATCGCACGTCACCCTGGTCTAGGAGGAGGAGAGGGCCGCTGCTACGCCGTGGCCTCGGGCAACCCTTCTGGCACCGCGAGGCTGCGCCCGCGCCCGTCTCTCCGCGCGCAGGCAACCAAACGTGCACCGCGGAGCACGATGCGCGAGCGAGGCGAAAAGTGGGAGGTTTGCGCCGTTTGCGCGGGCTCTCACGAGAGAGAAAGAGAGAATCTCCCCCCTCTCTCTCTCTCTTACGCCCCTCCCGCCCACCCCTCTCCGTTATGACAGGCGATACCCCGCGATGAACATGGTGTCCAGGTCAGCGCAGAGTATATATCCCGCGCGCGGGGAAGGCGAGTAGTAGTTTGATGAGGATAGACACACTCCCGGCGCGGATACTGCAGGCGGCACTATTGACTCGGCACGCTGGTCCAAGTCTTTAGTTTTGAGACGGAGGGCGTTCAGAGATGAACCGCGACGGCCGTCCAATTAACCAGGCTTGGTGGATATGGACGGTACGTATGGTCCTTGATGGACCAGAATCCTTCGGAATGGCCGATGGCCGCCGACGGCGGTGGCGGCTGCAGCGCCGCCTAATTAGTTGGACAACAACTACAACCGGGCTTATCAGCCTCACGTCGCGATAATGCCTTTCCCCCGAGATAACCTTAGTTCGACTCGCCTCAATAATTACAATCGCATTACTTCCATTCTCCGTCTATGG
The DNA here is from genome assembly GCF_000697945.3 of Frankliniella occidentalis. Taxonomy (NCBI): domain Eukaryota; kingdom Metazoa; phylum Arthropoda; class Insecta; order Thysanoptera; family Thripidae; genus Frankliniella; species Frankliniella occidentalis. The sequence continues at coordinate 52,096 of NW_026268254.1, read as the reverse complement.
GACGTAAACGGCCGGCCGGCATGTGTGTGGGTCCTCCTCCTGCTCCTCCAGTGCGGTCTCCAAGTCAGAGTAGTAGCGTGGGGGTGGGGGCTGGGGGTGAGCAGGGTGGGGCGGGGCGACCCACGGTGGGCCAAATGCGACTACTCCGCATTGAAAACTCCGATTTTTGAAACTGAGCTGGTGATGTCCATTGTGGGTTTAGTTCCTTAGACATACGGTCTCGGGTGCAAACGCCCAAAATGTGTGCGTTGTATAGAAGCCATAGCACCAAATTCGGGCTTTGGTAATTTGTATAGTTTGAAGCAATTTGCAGTTTTCTCTTTCTTCTGTTGCCAGGCGCGGGGACTGTTAGTCGCACGACACCCGTATTTATTTTTCTTGCAAGAAAAAGACCCATGTGTCTTAGACACCGCAAGGTGTCAAAAAAGTGCTCTGCAGAATTGTCACATGTTTCATGTTTCATTTTCCTGGCCTGAACGGTGGGTTCTTCTTGGGTTCTATAGCATTGTGTTGCCGGTCAAAGCCCCCTCGGACGGACTTTCCGACACGCCTGAGTGACCCCGAAAACCTCACGGTTAGATATCAGCTTGAGCAAATTTTATGGATGTCGGCGGGGACCTCAAAAGGTCGTCAGGGACTTCTGAAGGTGCCCGACGACGCCCCCACGGGTCTTCAGATGGGCTCGTCGAAATCTTATGAGGGTGGTTTCTCTATTCCCGGAGCAACGAGTTTTTCCCGCCGAATAGGTGCATTTTAGCCCACGGTGCGACCGTGAGCGGGGCGCGCAAAGCCCTTGATCCGGATTCGACTGACTGACAGTCTGCAAAACATGATAAAGCCTGATCGGATTTCTCGCTCGGCACTAACACCCTCCGTGCCGCTTAACCCTTGCGACATGGGCAGAAGCAGGAGGATATGTAGTTAGCGATAAGTAGGGTCGAAAAGGAGGGTCCGGCGAAAAGGAGGGTCGGCGCAAACCGCCGCGTACGCTTGATGAGCTTGCTCCTGTCCACATTTCAGGTGTTCATAGTTCATAGCGAACCTGAACGGATGCTTAAGTGTCGAAAAATTGGACAGGAGCGAGCTCAAACA
>NW_026268254.1:46814-49593 GCF_000697945.3 Frankliniella occidentalis | reverse complement strand
CCCCCTGACTTGTACGAGCGGGCGCTATGCGCGGTCGGCCGTCGTTCACGACCGAAGAGGAAGTCCAGCCGCCGCCGCAGCCGCTGGGACGGGCACGACGGGCAGCCCCACCAGGGGAGTTTAATTAGACGTGCTGCACCCGGTCTGGTTCCTGTCCGGCCCGCTGAATTATTTTTCTCCCGCTCGTCCCAGACTTTGCCCCGGCGTTGACTCTGACTCACAGAGTCGGTCAGGGCGACGGGCATCATAACCAACTGCAGGCAGCGTGCGGGCGGCGGCGCACCGTCTCGTAGAACAACCCATCTCCCCTTGCCATCGCGTCGGGCCCAGCCACACTAAACTTTCATCACCCCGGCATCCGATTGACCAAGGTGATGCCGATGTTGGCAAACATTGGCGGACAAACATTTTTGAAGCACGAGGCGGTCGGCATTTGGAGGAGGTCGCCGAGTGCGGCTCGTATGACATCGTGACCTTCCCCTAAAAAAAATCGCAATTTGTCAGGGAACGACAAGAGAAAAACTTCTCAGGTCGTATGCGGACCGGATAATGGGAGGGTCCTCCTCCACGCAAAACACTCGTGGACTCGCGGGGCTCGTGTCAGCTGCCAGGCCACTGTACTTACTTTACTACTCCCGCTGGACGAAATTCCGACGACCCATTTCTATGTGAATGCGAGATCATGTGCGCAGATACCGCATGGTGCGCATGCGTGTGGGCGGGTTGCCTAACCGAAGCCGTAAGGCGCTATGATCAGGTATCTTGTCTCGAGTGGCGATATAGGAAAACACACGCATGTTTCTGGCACTTTTTAAATTGGTATAACTACGAAGGTAGATAGCGTTTTCGGCTACTAGGCAAATTCAAAAATTTGACTCGCTATTTGTGTGATTGTTGTCCTCCTCTTTTTAATTTACGTAACGCGCACGGCGCACTTGACGCAAGCCGTCTGAGTGACGCAAATGGACCACACGTCGTCGCGAGACCATTACCTTCGCAGAGCTTTTTACTAAGTAAACACTCTACTTAAGTCCCCTGCTCCCATCCGCTGGGCCCCGGCCCGGGTCCCGTCCGTGTGCCCCGGCCCCGCCGGCCCCGCCGGCCGCGCCGCTCGGAAGTCCTGCAGGCGGCGCGGCGGCGGCGCGGTGGGTGACCTCACAACGCATTCGCCCGCGTCGCGGAGACCGGGCCGCGCCCCGCCTCGGGCCGCCGCCGCCGGCCCCGGCCCCGGCCACAACTCGGCGGTGAGCAACGCCTTTCCGACAATGTCGCCCCGTGCTCAGAATTAAAAATGATGATATGATATCACAAACGTCAGCGAGGAGTACAGCAGTTGCACGCCTGCGCGGCTGGTGGCGCGGGCTTTGTGCTCGCGGCTTGGAGCAGCCACCTGCGGCCAGCGCAATGACATCTACCGCGGGGACCACCCTGCACAGGATTACAGGGAGTTGCAGGTGTTTATCTGCTGCGCAAGACACACCTGGTCGCCGTATAAGCGATTAGCCCGACACCTGAAGATGGTCGTGAGCGAACGTTCAGCCCCTTTGACGTCGCCCACCTGCGCTAAAACCCTAGCAAAACCTCACCCCTCACGCTCTTGGGCCGTGCGGTGGAGTGCGGCTTATCGGTGACCGTGGGAAGGTCCTGCGCGGGCAGCACTGACCTCAACAACGGGAAGGCAGAGGATGCCGACTGGGCGCGGCTATCGGAGAGCACCTGTTCCGATACACCCCCCTCGGCCTCACGGAATAACGTGTTCGCGTGCGCCATTGTTGTTGTTTACAGCCTGCAGATTACAACCCCCGATCCCTTACCACAACAGTAGCAGCAAGCACGGTGGTATCAAGTCATGAGAGCCACGAGCCACGCCTTCTGATCGCCACGCCGGGCTCCACGCCTGCATGCCAATAAAATGAGTAGGAAGCGCCTCTATAATCGCAGTTTCCTTTGATTGCCGGTCATGCGTCACGCGGTGGGGCCCCAAACGGGCCACGTGTCGGGTGGCGCGGCATGGGCGGCAGGTGGCCCAGACTGACAGGTGGTGGACCAGGTGGCTCGTGGCACCTCGCTCGCAGAGGGGCGGGTGACCAGGGGTTCTAGGTATCCCCAGTTGACACCTTTACCCCTTTACCCCCGAGAAGCCCATGTCACTGCGTCTCGAGGTGGCGCATGTGGCGCAGGTGGCACCTTGCCCCCTAAGCGCAGGTGACTAGGTGGCCAAGGTGGTACCTTGCCCGCAGAAGCGCAAGTGGTCCAGGTGGCTCGTGGCACCTCCATCGCAGAGGCGCAGGTGACCAGGAGGTGGTCTAGGTGGCCCAGTTGACACCTTACCCCCTAGAAGCGCAGGTTGTGAGGTAGCGCATGGCGCATGTGGCTCAGGTGGCACCTTGCCCCCCGAAGCGCAGGTGGGCCAGGTAGCTCGTGGCACCTTGCTCCTGAAGGCGGAAGGTGACCAGGTGGCCCAGGCGGCACCTTCTTGCCCCCAGAAGCGCAGGTGGTCCAGGTGGCTTGTGGCACCTCGCTCCCAAAGGCCCGAGACCGGCGCGACCAACGCGCCTCGTAACGTATGACTCGGGTGGGGAGAGGCGGGAGCGGCGGCGGCGGCGGCGGGAGCGGGCGGCCCCATAACAAAAATGGAAAGTTTCGATTAGCTCTTCATCATTGCACGAGTGTCAGGGGGCATTGAGGGCAAGCGGGACAAACACTAACGAGGCTGCCGGTCCAGCCACCGCGTTTCACGGTCAAGAGCGTGTCGGACGGGGCGGGAAGGAGGGAGGGG
>NW_026268254.1:46176-46764 GCF_000697945.3 Frankliniella occidentalis | reverse complement strand
TTTTGCTTTGCTGCAAGACTGCATCCGGACAAGTAAAAATGTTCTTGGTGGGGGCTTATTGCACGTACCGGACCAAAACAGCTGAAAAGTTCGCACAGGGTGTCCAGCGGCGAACAAATATTGAATTCAAGGGTTCTTCCTGGGGTTTTCCCGGGCAAAATCATCAAAATTCAAGGGTTTTAGAGGACTTTTTGGACACAAAAATTTGCTCATAGGGGTTAGTTTTCTTAACAATAGTCCCAAAATTATATCATGAAAAGGGTTGGTCCATCTACAGAGCAGGAATGGACACAAAAAAAGGAGAGGCGTGCACAGAGCGTTGCAATACGGAGATCAGCTGCTCGGTGACGAGGACTCTGCGAACTTTTTCCCGGGTTTGAGCAAAATTCAAGGGTTTTTCCCGGGTATTTCCCGAACGATTTAAATTCAAGGGTTTTTCCCGGGTTTTCAAGGATTCCAGGGTCGCTCGACACCCTGTCGCAATTTTCTGGGCGCGCTTGAACCGAGCTTCAGCACGAAGCTAGCATTGGGGTGGCGCGGCGCTAGGCACTGAGCCAGTGGGATAGGGGGCCTCGGCACAAACAGAAA
>NW_026268254.1:40338-41116 GCF_000697945.3 Frankliniella occidentalis | reverse complement strand
CCGGAGTACACTCCGGGTTAAACTCGGACCTGGAGTACCCGGAGAACAGTCCAAGTACACGCTGAGTACACCCGGAGACGTGGAATTCGACCAGAGTACTTGCAGACTGGGACACAGGAGCAGCCCAATGAGGAAGTTGCCCGATAAGAGGAACAAGAAGAAGGTAGCACTGAGGAGGTGGCGTGGCGTAGCGCCGTCCCTAAACAAAGCAGAAGATGATAGCGACAGTCTAGCAGAGGTTAGGATGCGTGTCGTTAGATTTCAAACAGTTTAGAACGGGGCTACGCATCTAGCACTTTGGTACCACCTATACCAAAGTTTATTACGACAGTTGAGTCATTATCACTGAGTTAAAATAGTACCAATGAAATATGTCCGTACACTAACCTAAACAACGACACCGAGACGGTTTAGAGTTTACCTTTCTGAAGCCAAACTTTGCAGAAGCACTTTTTGACACAAGATGGTTACGCCGGTCTAGTATGGACCCAATTTTTCTTTAAAGATTCTACGAAACTAGATTCATTATCACACATCCACTTGCGACAAAACACAGTATGGTCGCCGGCGTTACGATTTGTCTCGGGACGGCACTACGCCACGCCACCTCCTCAGTGCTACCTTCTTTTTGTTCCTCTTATCGGGCAACTTCTTCATCGTCGACCCCTCGGCCCCGAAAACCCAGACCGTGAATAGTTTGAACATAATGTTCTTATTCTTTGTCTTTGGTGTCCGTAACCAAGACCTATCCAGTATTGCAACCAATATTGCAATGACA
>NW_026268254.1:0-40288 GCF_000697945.3 Frankliniella occidentalis | reverse complement strand
GACGGTTTAGAGGATTGTATAAACTTACCTTTCCGAAGCCAAACTTTGCAGAAGCACTTTTTGACACAAGATGGTTACGCCGATCTAGTATGGACCCAATTTTTCTTGAAAGATTCTACGAAACTAGATTCATTATCACACATCCACTTGCGACAAAACACAGTATGGTCGCCGGCGTTACGATTTGTTTCGGGACGGCCCTACGCCACGCCACCTCCTAAGTGCTACCTTCTTTTTGTTCCTCTTATCGGGCAACTTCTTCATAGAAGAAGTCGGAAAACCAGGACCGGAACCAGTTATCAATTTCAATCTAGTTCACAATTAGAACCGTATCTTCCAAACCATATTTGGATGAGTATCCGCTGGGATTTCGATGCTGGTTGTTCCTCACTTTTTCTCTCAACGCCAAAAGCGAATGGTCGACCTTCACCTTAAGCACCGCTATAAATGTCTTGCTCCGCATTGCAGGCAGCACCGGCACAAGTTCGATATCAAGTACAACGAGAAGGACGACACCGTGACCTACCGCCAGAGACTTATCCACATATTTGACCAGGAGCTGTCGGGTCGCTTCAAGGCGGATGACGTGGTGACAGTGGTGAACCCAGCGCTGTTGGTGAGTTCTGCGAACGCTGACCCGCGCCTCTCCCGCATGTAAAGGTCACACGTTGTGGTTGTAATCAGGTTGTAATTGAACTCATGCAGACGATATTGGCAGTTCCGGAGCTGTTATGAATGACGGACACAAAAACAACCGCCCCCCCCCCCTCTCTCCACCTTCCGCCAGGGCCTGGGCCGGGTCCGACGGAGGTGTCGGTTGGGTTGCCTAACCTCCCGGCGCGCGCTGACCGTGACTTTCAAACTGCTTGCAGAGCATGATGGGCATCATGCAGAACATCCCCGTCCTGTCCAAGGGGACCATGTTCGTGGACGCGGCCGCGCCCCTGCTGTTCCCCGGAGGCCTATTCGTCACGACCACGGCCGACGAACTGCTGTTCCGCGGGGTGCGCATCAAGTGCGGCAGCCTGGAGGGCGAGTCCGCGGCCGCGGGCCTGGCGAGCGCCGTGCGCGCAAACGCGGGCATCCCCATCAAGCCGCGCCTCGCCGCGCTCATCACCTGCTCCTCCTTCAAGCGGATCAAGGTGCCCTCCGTGCGCGTGGCGGACAACGGGGACGTGCTCTTCTCACTCTTCGGCATGGTGAGCTCGTGCGCCCGTCCGCTCTCCACCGAGCCGCCACCGCCCAACCTCGTCAACTCGTCATCTTTCTGACTCCCTGCCCGCAGAAAAACAACACCGACGACGGCCTGTACACGGTCCAGACGGGCATCACGCAGCCCGAGAAGCTGGGCCAGATCACGGCCTGGGAGGGCAAGAGCAGCGTGACCGCGTGGGGAGGCCCGAATTGCAACAAGATCAACGGCACGCAGGGCGACATCTTCAGCCCCTACATCACCAAGGAGACCACCATCAGCGTCTTCTCCACCGACATCTGCAGGTGAGTGAAGTACGAGGGGGAATAGGGCCCCGAGAAATCTGAAACGAGTCGAAGTTTCCTAACTTGTGTCGAAATATCCATTTATGGTCGAAATTCATTAAAATTCTTTCTCAAAAGTTGTCCAAAGTTCGTCGAAGTTAAAAAAAATAAATGCACCGAAGTTGAAGCCTTTCGTATATTTTCGACGTAAAGCGGTGCGCAGTTCGCCCACATCAGCCTGTCGATCATGTCTCCCGCCCTTCTCCCGCAGGTCAATGGCGTTGAAGTACGTGCAGGACACGAGCTTCCAGGGCATCGACGGCTACCGGTTCGCGCCGAACTGGGAGGTGATGGCGAGCCCCGAGCAGAACGGCAACAACTACTGCTTCTGCCCGCAGTCGGCCAGCGGCCTCACCAAGAACAACGGATGCCTGCGGAAGGGCGCCATGGATCTGTCCGGTTGCCAAGGTGCGTACGGCCGCCTGGTTGTGGCTACCCCGGAGAGTAGGCAGCCTTTCGGCCGCCCTAGTACTGCGACTACGACGGTACCGGGCCGAGATGGCCGTTCTTATTGTCCTTCATGAAGCCAGTCTTACACCCCGCAGATAGACTAAATGCGATCATGCTATGCTCTGTCCGCAGGCATCCCAGTCATTGTGTCCTACCCGCACTTCTACCAGGCGGACGAGGTGTACCAGAACGGCGTCGAGGGGCTAAACCCGCAGGAATCGCTGCACCGGATGCAGCTCGACATTGAACCGGTGCGGTTGACGACCCGAGACTCACTCTGTTTTCAGTAAAAATGAGCTCATTTGTTGAGAATGACAGGAGTTTTGATTGATATTTTCAGATGACAGGAACTCCGTTGTTGGGGGGTAAAAAGATGCAGCTCAACTTTCAGATGAAACAGGTGGATGGCGTTAACCTCACCTCTGGAGTGCGGGATACACTTTTTCCTGTCGCGTGGATGTACGAGGTGGGTGGCAAAATTTCATGGTTCATAGTGTGACCAAGAAGCTTTAGAACGCGCCGAGTAACCTCCCCTTCTTACCCGCTTGCTTCCAGGGCGCAATGCTCAACACTGAACTGCTCGACCTGCTCAACGGGCTCCTCTTCAGCAAGCTCGAGATACTGAACGCGATCAAGTACGCCATGCTGGCGTTGGGCGCCGTCATGTTCACATCGGGCACGGTCATGTTCACCGTGATGAGGATGAGGAGGCGGACTGTGCGGCCGGTGTCACAACCATCATCGCCCCAAAGGTAAGGGCTTTTGCACATTTTTCGGGCTCTCCTCTCAGCCCCCGTGGAATTTCAACCCTGAACTCAACGAGGGGGCTGTGAGAATTAGGCTGGTGGTGACACATCTATCCAATTGCTCCAGCGGAGACACGCATGAGCCGCTCTCACTGTTGCTCCCCTGATCGACCTCTGGCCGGCTCGCGCCCCGCGGGCTAATGACTTTTCTCCAGCGGAGGGGAGAAGATCCGCTATCACTGTTGCCCCTCTCCGCGTTGATCGACCCCGCGTATCTTCTCGGAAGAGATGCTGTGCTGCTGGAGTTTGTTGGTCTCTTGCAGCGCCGCCTTGAGCGCCGCCGTCAACGGCGTCTTGTCTGTCCGCAGGCCGAGTGCTCCCGTGGTGGGACGCGCGGGCGGGGCGGGCGACGTGGTGCTCATCACCCCGAACCTGAAGCACCCCTCCGCGCCCGCCGACACCGCCGAGACCAGGCTGCACGCCGGCAGCAACGGCGTCTAGGGCGGCAGGCTCCCCCGGGACCTCCTGGACCTCCTGGACCCCCTGTACCTCCGGGACCTCCGGGACCTCCGGGACCTCCGGGACCTCCTGGACCTCCTGGACCTCCTGGACCTCTGGGCCATGGGCCCGGTCCCGGTGGGTGGGCGATGATCTCAGGGCTGTCCGCGCCGCGCGCGACGGCCAGCGTGACGCTTCGAGACCGGCGGAAGCCAAGTATTGTGGTGCCGCTTATTCGGACCAGGCGCTCTCCGCCCCCAGCCGTGAAGCGGACGGACATGACGCAGAAAACAGGGTACATTTGAAGAACGACGTGTCGTGGGACGAGACTTCGTTTGACTGAGCCGCTCCGTGCCAACAAATCCAAGCAATTGTCTGTGATGTTATTATTTTTTCTGAGTGTTTATTTAAGTTAGTGTAAGGAGTTGCAGCGGCCAGTTTTTGGTCGCTGCGGCGAATGAACCTGCATAGATTGCGGGTCGCTCGCGGGTAAATCAATTTCCGGTCCTCTTTTAAAATGAGTCTGATCCTGGATTACGGAAGGAGTTTCCATTTCCTCAATCTCCTTCAAGGTAACTACGCGATGTCGGAGTTTTCGATTCCCGTATTTCGTAGTATGATGTGGTTTAAATAAGGCGCACGCAGTGCCACATTGATGGACCAATATATTTTTATCCTCTTTTTTTTTTCATTGTAAATACGACTTTATTGTATTTTCTCTTGCCAAAATCATTAGGCACCTAATCCGGAGGCAAGCTCGCAAAACAGGTTCCTAGTGACCCGCTATAAATTAAGGCGATACTCGCGATCCGTTATATGCTCAATCTGTTTGTATTAGATTTTAAATGTGTACTTAGTTTTTAAGTCTTTACGTACATTTGACCATGCTACAAGACAAATATCAGATGAGCTGTGTTTTAACTTTATAATTCGCTGAGAGCGACAGATCAATATTTTCACACAGGACTAATACGTGTGCATTTTCAGGGTGGGTGTTCTAAGCCTTTATTTTACACTGTACCGGATGCAGGCGTGCGTACCGGTTGCATACTCGCACGGGGTCGTACGGCGCCGCTGTGAGAGCCGGCAGGTAAGCCCGGGCCAACCGCACGCTTACGTGCCGCACAGTGTAACCCGAAAGGGGTGCAGCTTGGAACACCCACCCTGTATAAATTGAGACCTTACGACCTATCCATGTAGAACAGCAGGCATCCACTCTGACGTATAGCAAGGTGTAGATAAGAATAAGGGTGTGTGGAAAAATTCGCCTGTCCAAATGTCAAGTGCTCTCTAAGTTGCTGTTATCCGGTAAACAAAAGTGCGGCTGAAAAGTGAGATAAGACAACTGTCGTTGAGCCACGCCACACCTCCCGTGAGGTACGCACACTCCTCCGCGATTGTCAACCCATCACTGTTCTGAATATTGCTCAATCCTCGGCTCAATCATTGCATAAATATTAAATAAATGATGATATTTTGTTTACCAGACTGGTTTTTCTACTGATCTACTCCACAAGTCACACACTACAGAAGGGGTTGAGAGCGACGTTCGTTGCCTGTCGAAGTTGAAGGGGCATAAGTAAAGGAACGCCAAGCAGGCTAGATCGTAACTCTTTATTTTTCTTTTCGTAAAAAAAATTACAATCAGCACGGCCAATATCGAAGGGAGGCCGATTACACCTTCCGTGTTCCCCTCTCCCTGCGGGAGTCCTTGGTCCCGCAGACCGGTCCGCGTCGCGTTGCACGGAGCAGAGGACCCGACACAACCAACACTCTTGCGAGCGCAACATGTTTTAATTAATCACTCATTCTGCACACGGCTATGGCTATGGCAGCTTCAGCTGAGATCACCGCGGCGGCGACTTTACCCTAGAGACAGCCTTTATCCAGTCGGCTTCCTGATGCAGGAAATGTGTAAAAAAGCAACACAGCCCCCGTAAAGAGACACTAAGCTACACGTATCACAGTGGCAGTCCCGTCGCAGCTGGTGCGCGGGTGGGTAGGAGGCCCCGCCAGGCGCTGGGCGCCGTCCTTTAGCACCAGTGTTTGCTAGCCCCACGCTGGGCTGGGGGAGTCCAGCACTCGTCGGAGGTCTAGAACCAGCGCCTCGTGGCGCCTCGCTGCCAGTTCCAGAAGTTGCGAGGGTCGGCCGCCACGCGCTGAGGGTTGGACCGCAGGGTGGGCCGCGGGGGCGGCGCGGGGGCGGCCTGCCAGCTGAAGCGCGGCACCGGCGCGACGACGGCGGGGCGCGGGGCGGCGGGGGCGTACCAGCGTCTGGCCGGGGCGGCCGGGGGCGGCAGGCCGTAGGACGCGGCCGGCCTGACGGGGCGCGCGACGGGCGCGGCGGTGGGCCGGGCGCGGGGCGGCGGCGCGGTGATGGCCGGCGGCGGCAGCCCGTACGCCTCGTGCGGCTGCTGGATCTCGTTGCCCGTCCCGGAGAAGCACCCCTCCAGGTACTTGGCGGCGCGCTCGGGCCGCTTGCAGTGCTGCGCGTACACGGCCCACGCGTTGAACCCGTTCCCGCTGAGGCCCTGGTGCTCGCGGTGGATGCGCTTGGCGCACTGCATGTCGTCGGCGATGTTGTCGTCGAGCAGCTCGCTGCACGCCATGCCGCACGCCTTGCCACGGCCCTGGTGCGAGCACCAGTACAGGTCCGAGATCTGGAAGATGCCGTGGTCGCCGGAGCCGTCGCCGTTGACGTGGCCCACCGCCGTCGTGTTGTACTCGGACTCGTGGCGCGCGATGCACACCCACACGGCCAGCTGGTCGCGGGGTACGTCGTGCGAGTGCATGAGCTCGCGGGCCAGCTCGCACCGCTCGTACACCTTGGCGCGCGCCGGCGCGAGCAGCGCGCACGCCACGAAGAGGAGCGGCAACAGCATGTCAGGGAGCTCGGGGCTGCTGGAGCGGGAGCGTGGACAGCGCACTGGAGGCTGGCCGGCGGCGGACTGCACGAGAAGCACGCGGCGCGCGCCGTGTTGTATGGAGACGACGGCGGCCGCGGAGCGGTGCGGGGCAGGGGTGGGGGCCGCGGCGGGGCGCGGTCCAGCCGCCCGGCCGGCTCCAGCCCCCCCGGGCCCCGCGTGGCGCCCCCAGCCGACCCGGCCGGGCAGCGCGCGGTCATCATCCTCCCCATCTGCGCCCTCGGCACGGCAGCCCCCGGGCCCCCGTGGCGCCCCCCGGGCCGGACCGGAGAGCGCGCGGCCGCGGCATATTCCCGCGGTTTGTTCGCACGCTCGGCTGCGGCCACCGCGGCCGCCGTGTGTTTGACCCACCACACTGCGCGATATGGCGGCGGCGCGGCACTCAATACGGCGATAAATTGTGTAGGAAAACATGAAGGCACTGCACCAGCCAGGAGAGGAGCTGCGGGGGCATACCGCCGCCGCTCGTGCCCGCGACCTTGAACGGCGTAGTTAGAGTCCACCGTCTGCCTGTCCGCCGTCCGGGCCGGGGGGACTCTCCTCTCCGGCAGCCGACATGAAGAGGACGCGGCCAAACCCGGTCCACGTCGTGCGGGGAGCACCTCAAAGCGCCGACCTGTGCGTTACGCAACAAGCCTGACCGGAGTCGCAAATCGTCGTGAGAAGCGGGGGGATCTGCTGCGTACGGTCGGAGAGCCGCCGCGTCGCGCAGAGCCGTAGCCTGCGTAAGAAGTACACACGATTAGTTCAATCGGAAAGACGTCTCGTGAACGCGCCCACTCGTCGCGCTGCCTTACAGTGGAGGGAAGTCCCACCCTTCAAAACCACACGAAGACGGTGGGAAATAATGTATGATTTGTATCTTGGGCTGGGATATGAATGATCAGCAGGGGCTATTATTTATTTGAAGTTGAAAGAAAACTGTATGCTCTGGACTATGACCAACCGACCGTACCGTAGATATGTTGTGTTAGTCTTGCGATTAATTTCCCACAATTTGACCCGAGAACACATGGCTGGGGTCGCCAGAATACGCGGCCACAAAACTTCCATAATGGACCGTGTCTTCGCTTCGCCGAAAACGGCGCGCTCTGCCCGGCGGGGGCTATCACCATCAGATCGCCAGCAATTTATTGGGGGGCATTAATGTGCCGAGTCGCTACTTGCCTTATTCCTCCTTTTTTGTCACCATGCGTGAAAATCGAGCAGATTTTTGTTTTAGTCTCTTTTGGGCGCGAGACCCGCTCGTCCGGTTGGGCCGCCTAGAGCGCCGCCGAGCGACAAGCTGTCTGGCGCGATCGCGGCGGCCCGCGGCGGGGGTACAACACCAACCACCGCGGGAGTGAACCGAACCGAGTGAACCCGACACCGCACGGCAGTGCGCGACGTGAATTTATTGCGGTCGAAATCTCGCGCGTGGAGAATGGGCGAGGCCCACCAATCATAAGACCCGCACCGTCGACAGCTCCGGGGATTTGCAAAACGGCGAAAATTCGCTTATCTTGGGGGGGTCATCAGCCGGCACAGCCCGCGAGCCCAGCCAGCTGAGGCGCGGCGCGAGTCAGTCACCGAGCTGCGGTCCAAGGGGGCTCACCTGGCCCCGCCGCTCCACGCCGTCCTCTCAGCTCCGATCCTCGGCCATGGCCTCGATGATCTCGCGGAGCGCCGAGTAGGTGCCCCAGGCGGTGAGGAGCACCCCCATGAGCAGGATGAAGGCGTTGACGGCGTGCCTCCAGGCGGAGAGCCCGTCCCGCCAGCGCCACGCCCAGTCCAGCAGCGGCGGGAAGAAGAAGGCCAGCGAGGTGGAGGAGAGCGCGCCCACCAGCGAGATGAAGAGCCCCAGGCGCGGCACCACCGCCGCCAGCAGGACTGCGGGCACATACATACAGGGCGCTGTGAGCGGAGGCCGGTGACCCGGCACTGAGGCCGCGCGGGGGGCGCCGAAGGTACCCCGCCGCGCCACCCGGGGTTACGATAATTTGCGAACTTGAAAGCGGTCGGGGATGTCTGCTGCTCGCACTTTCTACCGGCCGGTCTGGAACATCTCCGGCTCTCACACGCGGCCGTCTGGCTGGCGTGCCACCACCGCCGCCACCGCCACCGTCGCCACCGCCACCGCCACCTCACCGACGCGACGGCCGCGTCTGCGAAGCGCACCCGCCGCCGGGCCTGCAGTCAAACCCGCGCTCGCAAGGACGCCGCTCCATAAAAATGTCGGGGACGCGTCCCGCTCGCCGTCAACTTACATGTGAAGATGACGAGGCACGAGCGGAAGCCCAGCTCGGCCAGCACGGGGTGCCGGCCGCACGGCTCGGACCCGCCGAGGCGCCGGCTCAGCGGCGGCCACAGGATGTCCACGGGCACGTAGGCCTGCAGCGGGTAGGTGCCCATGATGGCCAGGCACAGTCCGACCATCAACACGTGGCTGAGACTGCGACAGGGAGGTATGGTTCACGTTCACGTCCAACACGGCCACCACCCGGCGTAGTTGAATCTTGGCGGCGGCGAACTTCAGAGAGCACAGGCGTGAAAGAGGTACTTACACGCTGTCGTCCAGGTTCAGGGTGAGCGAGCCCTTGACCGCATCGCCAAACTTAAGGTAGCCGATGAACCCCACGGACACGAGGAGTACGCCGGTCAACACAGCGCCCACGTTCATGACGCCCAACGGCCGGGAGAAGTCTTTGGGGTTCCTCATTTCGTTTTTCAGCGGCATCACCTGCGCGATGAAGCGACAATATTCCGCTTGTGAAAATACTCTCACGGTACGGAACAGAAATAAAAGGAAGGGGGACCTACGATACAGATCGCCTCGAAGGAGTACACCACTGTGCCGAAGAAGAGAGGCCACCTGTTCCAGTCGGCGACCAGGCGCCGCTCGGACAGCGGGGGCAGTCCGTCCTTGGAGCACAGGTACAGGGTGACAACCACGCCTGGGTGCGGAAGCTCACGTTAGGACTCGAGGGCGGGGCGGGTTACGGGTTGGGCAGTTAGAGCACCATGCTCACCGGCTACCATGGTGACGTTGGCAGCGAGCGACACCGGTGCCAGGTGCTTCAGGTTGCGCACCCAAGAGAGTAGCAGCAGAGGCACTACAGCTATGGCCATGTACGCGTGCTCGTCGATGTCGACGCTGATGTAGTGGTCCAGCACCTAGTGGTCAGATCGCTCCATGGTTATCGGGATCAGATGCGGCTGCAGGCTGTCAGGGCGTGGCTACCTTCTTAACGTTGCTGGCCACGAACACGAAGTACACGGAGCAGAATCCCAGTTGGGTGATGCACAGGAGGGTGTTGATCAGCCTCCTGGCCACGACGGCCACCCTGGGGAAGAATCCCGGCCCCATGCGCAGCGCCAGCTCAGCCGTCTCGGCGTAGTCCGGGGCGTAGGCCATGCCCAGACGGCTAGAGACCACGGCCGACGTCGTGATCTGCGGGGAAAAGCAGCCGGCCGGTTGCGAACAGGGCGGCGGAGGGCGGTACCCAGAGCAGCGGGGGTGGGGCCCCCGCGTTGACTTACGAGCTGGTGCTGGGCGTAAACGCACACGGTGCCGGTGAAGAGCGTGAACAGCAGGCCGGCGATGAGCCCCGCGTTGTGGAAGGCGTCTCCCATGGCGAACAGCCCCGAGCCCACGCTACCCTTGAGCAAGTGCACGAGCGTCTCCAAGTATCTGCAGGAATGCCGAACACGTCACCTCACCACAAAAATTGTGCAAATAAAAAGGAGAACGCACCTTTCTGCGGGCGCTAAACAGACTCCTTACGATGTGGGGTGCTCCACGGCGGTGGCCGTCTCTCTCCCCGTCGGTTTGCCGCTGCCCCCGCCGTCGCCGGGGTCAGCCGGCCTGGACGTCGCATCCTCCACGTCAGTCCGCATGCTGTTCGCGGGCCAGCGCTATGCGCGTGCAGGCAAACAAACAACAGCAAACTGCCCGCCCGGCCCTCCTCAGCGCCCGCTCCGCCAGCGCCAACCGTCGTTTTATCTCGAGATATTCATAAAAGTCGGCCCGCTTGTTGTGCGCGCGGCGAGCAGCGGTGGAGCAGCAGCGAGGTGTCCCTTCTGGCCCTATCTCACAGCCCGGCCAGGCCCGTCCGCCCCGGCCCCACACGCGTTCGAGCAAGAGTGGTGGTTGGGCTGCCTGCCGCTCGGGCGCACGGAAACCGTTCAGAAACCACGCCGACAATTGAGGTGGGGGAGAAATCCAAATATTAATGGGTTCCAAGGGGATTGGATCGGTCGTTGGAGACCAAGGAGACCCCATGATATTTTTACCCCGGGGCACAAATATCATAGAATCCCCTTGGACTCCGATGAGGATCCTGACCCTTTCTGGACCACATAATATTTAGACCCCCCCCCCAACAACTTTTCCACATGGTTGGAAAAATTGCTTCGCAGACCTTCAGCTGCCTCTTTGTCGGTTGCGAGAGCGGAAATAGTGCTATTGATTCATTCGTAAAATTCGAGAACTTCACATTGTTCAAGGGGTAGCAATTTTACACAGAATTAAATGTCAAACATATTCATTCTCGTGAACAGACTAACCGGCTATATGAGAGTATGACTAACGACTTTAACGATTACTTTGGTTTGGAATGGACCGCCACTGTTTTCGCGGTCTTTGGAACAAAGCTGAAAATTGCACGCCCGCAAGCAAGTACTTCGCCAGTGACACTATTCTTCATTTGAGCAGTCAGGCGAAATTTACCGTAAAATATTTTCTTAGGATAATGTACGTCAAAATCCGAAGTTATGTCCTTTATTGAGTAGTTTCCCTGTAAAAAATAAATGAATTGCACTAAAATTATGTTTCTGTATCCTCGTCTGTGGCTCTTCTTTATTCGCGATAGAATAAAAAAAGAACGACGTTAACAAAGTTTCTTGGATCACGTTTTTAGTTGAGCATTTTTCTCGTAGGACCCGTCTCCTATGGCGAAACAACGTTTTTGTTTCATATGCAAAAAAGTGATTTTTTTTCTGGCGTCCATTATATACATACTGGTGGAAATGTGGTGCCATGATCAGGTGGTAGTGAAGCTGCGGACATTATTTTCCCCCACACGCTCGGCCAGCCGGTACGCCAGAAGGTAAAAACCTTTGGCACATGCATACGGTAGAAATTCATCTTCCAGCCTCCATTTGAGCCCCAAGAATCAATTATAGCGTCCATCTGCAAAAGTTAAAACAAATGTTCAACACGCGTAAAATGCACCCACTACGCTGACCCACGCTTATCCAAGCAGGCCCCACTGAAATCCGTTTAGCGATACTTTTACTGAATTTTTTGCGTTAACTGTTCTTTATTTATTCCCATGCTAAAGGGCATGATAACCATTATTTATCGAAATTCAGTTTGCGATTAAAGGTATTCTAGTCACAAAATGAAAAATCTCGCTCAAAGGGGAAAGTTATGAAGCTGTCGACTCACGGTTATGTTATCGTCTACTACAATATATGATGTTGCATTGCCAGTCAAGTGCCACACGTCCACGTTATGTCGATCACGGTAAACTCTGGCAGATGCGTTGTAAACTTTCCGCCGTGGCCTCGACTCCTCTGGGCAGTCCTCTAGGTGGCTTGGAACTGCCTTAAATGGACCCTGAATGATATTGGACGAGCTGCAGTTTATTGACCAACTCGGATACTCTCAGACAAATTACGCATCGCAGATAAAGTCTTGGTTGAATCTTAGATATACCCTACCCAAAATTCTGATATCTGTCGATCCGCAGTAGATCCAGTTAGGAGGGAGATCACAGCGACTACTGAAGCGGCGGCACACTAAAAACGTTTGCTTTTGAGAGATGCGGAGGTCATTTTAAAAATCGATTAGAGTCCCCCCCACGAGGCGCGAAATCGCAAGTTCGCCCCTCCGCACGCACACGGTTGGCGACCAGCATGCTGTTTTCAAAACTCTAAAAACTCAACAGTGTACATTGTAAGCTGAAATATCAGCAATCATTATTTATGAAATGTTGTCATGGAATGTACACTATGATAAATCAGCTATCATCAATGTTCAGGTTTAGGTTTTTTTGCCACTGTTTCCTTTCAGATGGATAACTTTGGAAAGTGGGTTACATTTCCAGAGTTTCCTCAAAGTCCTTTTACAGGTACACGCCACTTTTGCAGGCATGCGTCGGTAAGGATGTACGACGTGTGCGCATAATAAAACAATGTAATACTGCACGGCGCGTTTGAATAACTATGTGCACGCGGAATCGAAATTTTGAAAAACGACCTATCAAAATCAGAAAATACGTTGGTTTTTCTCAGATCAGCGGAGCCTAGCGCCTGCGAGACTCGGGGTAGGCTACTCCGCAGTACACGCATGCACTGCAGGGAAGATGTTGCCTATCTGCCAGGCGCTACGAGAACTTGCATTGGCTAAACTGAGCAGTGCCTAAACGGCAAGCGACAGACGTACTTTATGGATGATCCCAAAGAATAGATAACAGAAACAATACAAAATTTATAAAATATAACTTCGTTCGAAGGATATGCCTGCTTGTTAATTTATAGTGTAACTAACCGCAAAATGGTAGATAGATTTGCCTGCGATGCCCTTTGGGAGTTTGGATGACATCTTTTAATCACTGAAAGGAAGGGACAGCGGGGTTAGGGGGCGTACCCAATCCACTTATTGACGCATTTGGGGCGGAGGAAGTGAAGCTTGACTCCACTCCACATGCAACTGCGTTCTGCGTGGGCAGGACCCGGCCGGACCTGATGAAGCCTTGATGATGCGAAAATGAAATTGTCGTTGTATCTTGTCTGCAGGTGTTAGTTCACAAATTCACTTCGAAGACCACATTTTAAATAACTAATATTCACAATACGTAAACCAGCCGCAGGTCCCGTTCCGGCTTTTGTGGATGAAGCGCGCCGCCCTTCCGCTTAGAACTCGACGTACAGCTAGCGTTCAACACCGTTGGCGTCAGCAAAACTGAGATGAGGTGCCTGATATATGTCGGATGGTTGCGAATGATTCGTGTAATTTGGAGTTAGCACGAAGGGCAAATGAGGTACATTCACGAAACCGGATGTAAGCATTTTCAGTTCAAAAATGCCGTCCGCGCGACTGAACACATTAACACATCATTTGAAATGCGCCCAAACTCTCTCTCCATTGATGCGTATTACCGCATTCAATGAAATTTGAATCCTTTACGTCACAGGCTAAAGTTAAGGGGTGAGCTAGCTTTAACTCTAGATAGGGAAAAAGAAAACCAAGCTAGACCAGCAAACTAGATCTTAAAGGGTGTGGTGCGATCGGGTGCGATGCTCCCACAGACAAATCCTCCAAAACGAATTGGAAGGGAATGCCGTGTTTGAAATAACCTCCACACCCAAAAAACACCACCCACAGTGACAGTGGAGGTGAAATCTGTCTGATGCACTAGCGTAAAAACTCCACAGCACGCACCAGAATTACCTCCGAATCGGGCAAACGCAGCGAGGCAAAATACTGCCCCATTTCCCATTCCCCGAGCCGCGGTGATGCTAGACAGTGGCGGATTAAGGTCCGGCTGACAGGGGGGGGGGGGCAATGCACTGTCGGTTGCCTACATACAGGGGTTTTGTGGCGCAAATTGCCTACCTTTCAGGCGGCTCTCTAGAGACGACAGGGGGGGGGGCGATCGCCCCCCCGCCCCTCCCCCCTTAATCCGCTCCTGATGCTAGAGAAGGACGCAAAACCAAAGGGATCGTCCAGGGTGTACGTCGAACGAGGCGCCTGCGAGGCTCGAGGTAGGCCAGCCCGCACTACACGCATGCACTGCATACAAGATGTTGCCTAGCTATCAGGCGCCATGAGAGCCTGCATAGGCTAAGCTGAACTTTGGTAGGTTCGTGACGGCGAATGTCGGGAGTACTTTCTGGTCGAGGACGTCTCTTTATGCAGCCACACAGATGACATGTCCAGTCTCGACCTCCCAACAAGGTGCAACAAGCGTGTCCGACATATGCATACCGACCCCCGACTCCCGGCGTGCCGCGTAAGCGGCCCAAGTACCTACCCGACATGCACGTCCGACCGACGTACCGACGTCTCCTACCAGCCCCGCTTCACCCTGTTTCAGCTGCGAGGCTCCTCGGGAAATAAGTGAGAGAACGAGTGAGCCGTGAACGTGCGAACGAACGCGTTCACCTGTTCGTTTACGTTTGCAACGAGCTCACGCTCACGTTCACTTTCACTTCGCGGTTCCCGAGAAGCCCCCCTGAAGGCGTTGTTTCCGGGTGTTCCTAGGGAGCTCACCGATCACTCTACCCTCCAGTCCATCCAGTCCGTTTTCTGAGACCATTGACGCTAGATAGCGCCACGACGGTGGTCGGTGGTCTGGATCACGGATCACGGCCCTTCTGTACTGTAGCCTACTGTAGCCTCGCTGCCTCGCCGAAAGGGATCATTTTTTGTATGAAAAATATGTAAACCGTCATAATCAAAACAAACAATTTAAATACACATGCCAGTTTCTTGGAGAGGATAAGAGGGTCCTTTACTGAAGTTTTCCTCCGATTACAGCCGAATCGTTTGCATATTACTATCAAATATAAGCACAATGTTCTAGGTTAATTTCATTCGAGATGAATAACGGAAACATTCATCCTGTGGTAAGAAGTTCACTCTTGGCTCAACAAATGGACGGTATGTTATTTTTTCTCTTTGATGCTCAGTGATTCTATATTTATTGTGTCAAAGTTGAAAGATCTGCTGGCCTTTGGATGTGGTGATCAGCGCATACCACCAGCTGCATTTGCTGTGTTCATGGACTTGTCGGAAGGTCAGTATGGTGAAAGTATATGTCGTCCTAGAGACTTGTCCAGCAATTATTATAAAATACTTATTATCTTACAGTAAGGGCGGTATGGGATCTCCAATATCAGTTCTGTAAGGCACTAGACATAATCTATCTAACTGGAAGAGAAAATGTAAGTGATATTGAGACAAACATTTATTTACCTTTGCCAGCATCATATACTGTTTCACCTGCTTGGCTTGAAAAAGTTCAAAACAGTCTTTCCACAAAGAATCGAGGGTATGCAGTTCTTCTCTCCTAGCAATTGATCCTTAATTGTCACCTATTGTACTTATCTTATTTAATGTATGTATTTCTTCTTAGACTGATTTTGGCCTTTAAAGATGCCGATTCCACAGTAGTTTACTATCAAATAACAGAGGGATTGGTTACTCCTGATTCTCTTGAGATAGTGCAAGAAAGGAAAGCTTCAGAAGAGAGACGAAGATTATTGCAGACTGAGTTATGGCGTAAAAGAAGTCAGTTGTATGAAATGGCTAAACACAATTCAAATTCCATTAACGATAATGAGCATACTGCCTAGTTGTAAGTGACCTCCGAGTAATCTTTATGTAATGTATATTGTGTACCTAACTCGGTAAAATAAAATAACCTTAAGCAAAAGCAGTGCCTCTCCTTTGTTTATCACCCAAAGAAATTCGAAGTAAGGGCGGGAGAACCAGCCTTCGGCTATTGGCTGTCTTAAGTCAGTTGACAGCCAATGCCGAGAGACGTCGTCGTCTGCTGTCCGACTCCACAGCGAAGCAACTTGTTTGTTTTGTCGTTTGTGGTTGCATCCGGAACTGCTCAGTTGCTCCTTCCCAAATTACAAAGAAACAAGTCAAGTTTTGTGTGTTAATGATGATGGGTGCTTTACAGACGAAATTGGGATGTTTTCGCACAGACATTTCATTCAGATTTGAGGAAGAGTTGTAACTTTCACCTTTAAAAATGCCTTCCCTAAGAAAAAAGGTGTCAAGTTTTATTCGTCAGCTGTCTGTCGCCAATCCACAAAGGGAAAGTGCAATTTCTGATGGAAGGAGTCAAAGAAGTACATCAGATGCCCAAAATGGTTGTTTCATCCAACGTTACCTCAGCGGGTAAGATTTCCGTCATTAATAAGTACCCTTCTTTTACACATGTACTGATTGTTGAGGTTAGGTGTAGTGCTCCAATTTATTTTGAACACAGACATAATCGAAATCATTGTAGCGTAAAAGTAGTTTTCACACTGTGCCACCTAAGTCTTCCTGTTAGAATCTTCCAATTGCCAATCTATTAATTACTGACTCTTACCCACCAGACAAGATGTACGGCGAATGGCTCCTACCATTTTACATGGGCGCAACCCCCATGAACTACCGCCCAAGGCTTTGGGTGAGCCAGCTTCAGGACCAGACTCCATAGTCGCTGCTCTGACTGGACCTGATGGAGGCTTAACTTCTGTCAACCGTAAGCAGCGACACATTACTACCAGCGACCCAGATGTGGATTTCATTGATATTCTGGATCACCCTGATGGTGAGAAGCCTCCAGGTAAGCATTACTCTTGTATCTCTCAAGAATATTTTAGTTTTACTCATATCCTCTCTTGGATTAAAAATTGTACTTTTTGACATTTTGTGTCGTCACCCCTTTCCTCTGATGATATCTGAAACCTCTACTTTTCACTCCACCATGTACAATTATTTTTGCCCATGTGTTTCCTATATTTTTTTGAATTTATTGAAGTGTAACTGGAAGGTTATTTGTGACAATAATGGCACACATACACACACACACACAATATAATATCACATATAACACTTCATTCTTAATACTTCAGTGGCTTCATCTGAGTGTGTCTTCAGTCCTGGCTATGGGAGATGGTTCAGTGTAAGACCTGCAGATGGCAGCTACCCTATTGACAACACTGTGATGAAAATAAGAGCTGCAGGGACTGTCTTCACTATAGGGACTAAATCTGTCCATACAAGTATGACAGATTTACACATCTCAGAGAGAGAGGAAGAAAAACTAGATGATTCTAGCTTCACCAAGAATGAAAACTCTATCACTAAAGTTCAAATTAAGGACACTAGTTTGACGGAAAGCAAAAATGTTCATCATGCAGATACCTCAGAAGATTCAAAAGTGGATAGGAAACAGTTGCAAAACTTTTCTAAAGAAGGAGAAGAAATTATCCACAGTCATAGAATTCCTGGATCAACAAGTATGGAAGATTCAGGCATTGACTGTTCTCCTGTAACTGAGGACTATGTTATACCGCCACCTGCGGACTTTGCTGGAACCTTAAGCCGAGAGGAATCTCAAGAGGAAGGATTTCTACCCATACGTAAATCAAAGAGTGCTCCAAACCCTTTTAAAAAAAATAGGGGGAATAAAAAACTTGGCCAAAAGTTTCCTTGTGATATTAGGAGACCAACATGTGGTGAGTTAGTTTAACACAGCAGACAAGTGCATGTATGTCAAATGAAATTGTAGTTATTGTCATTAGAACACTAAAATACTGTTTATTTTGTCTGTCCTGTCTGTAGAGGAAATGCTGCTGCATGAATAAATGTAGATCTCGCTATTGCACTTTAAGAATGTGGGACTGCACTCTATACGTTTTTATCTTTATTTTTTATTTTATCTACACCTTAGACAAATCACCAGGGCCTTTTTAAAGTGTTTTCTTGTTATTTGTTTAAAGTTTGAAAAAGAATGTTCTTCTGATGTGTTTTAGCATGCTAGTACCTATGTGCATTTGTAATTATGTACTGGTTTGCATGGGAATGATTTGATTTATTTAGCTTAATTCATGTTTCTCATCACTGTGTCAACTTATAAATTAGTATTTTCCCATCCGTACACGTACACACAAGTCTTTCAGTCTGACTTTTTGTTTTTGTTTCAGAGGATGCAACAACAACCACTGAAACACCCAGCTCTTTTGTGAAAACTGAAGAGATAGCAGGGGTTCGTGATTGGTCTATACCCCACAGAAAAGCATATGGAGCAGCAACTACATTATATGAACTTCATCCTCTGACTGGCGAAAATGCTGGGAATCCAATTGCTGATTGTTTTGCCATTGTTGCACGGAAAGACTCAGCTGTAATGGCTCTTGCTGATGGTGTAAACTGGGGTCAGAAGGCTTGTGTTGCAGCACGTTCTGCAGTTCATGGCTGCGTTGAGTATCTGAACAAAGCCATATTTAGCAGTGCAGCTCCATCCAAACCTACAAGCACAACTGTAAGTTACACATGCAGTATTTTCTTGAACTATCTTTGCACTGCTTGCACCTTGACATGTTGTATTGATCTATTTCAGGAGGTATTTGTTGCCCTGTTTCGGTCTTTCCATGCTGCTCACAGCCTTATTCTTCAAGAGGAAGGCATGCTAACAACACTGACTGCTGCACTTGTTCTACCTTTAGCTGTACCTGGAAAATATGTTGCATGTGTTTGTAATGTAGGTGATAGTTTAGCTTATGTTTATAATCCTCATCATGGTGTCAGAGAGATTACTCAAGGTAAAATTAACCTGAGACTTGGACTTGAAAATATTATCAAATACATAATTTAAAATACATGAAAAATTAATTTATGTCATCTAATTTCAGGTTCGCATGATATCCACTTGATGCGTGATATGAGGGATGCCTTGGGTGCACTTGGCCCTGTTGCTGGCAGTAACCCTGAGCTTAACAATCTTACATGTTCAATGACAGAAGTTCAAGAAGGTGACATAGTCTTTCTTACCTCTGATGGTATCTCTGATAATTTTGATCCAGTTGTTGGAAAATTTGCTGTGCTTCCTCCGGATGACGACAAGAATGACAGGCCCATGGGATCCACAAGTTCTAAACATGGCCAAAGACCAGGAAACATTCGTCCAAGGACCTCCAGTGCTGGTCATACGTCTAAAAGCCATTCACGAGCATCATCTACATTGAATTCTGATGGCCTTCCCACAGTTCAAGCATATCAGCGTCATGAACTTACCCTTTTGCGGATGGAGGATCTTTTAAAACTTGGTGTTTCTGGACAAGGGCCCCCTATCCAAGATGCCCGTGAGCTGTGTGACTTGTTACTAGATTTTGCTACAAGAATTACTGCTGCCAAACGCCATATACTTGAGGATCCCGATTTGTACTGCAGTGTTGGTGAAAATAATTCCTTGTTAGAACTGAGCAAAATGGAGCAGCGAGCACGCCGAAGGAAAGTCTGTGATAAAATAGCCATGGTGCCTGGAAAGCTTGATCATGCCACTGTTGTTGCATACCAAGTAGGAGTTTATACCTCAAGTACTTCTAGTGGTTCATGTTTGACCCCTTTACAGGAGACAGGATTGTAACAGTAGGCATTTCTTGCACCCATCATGTAAAATATTGTGGCTTAACCTGATAATCCATTTCTGGCAGTACAGTACTGTAATGAAGCCTCTTAGATTAACTTATCTAAACCTCTTTTAAATTCTTCAACCTATGTATTTTTCTGACCAAGTCAGATGCACTACCATTCTTAATTTTACAAATAGTATTTTTATTATATCTCTGAAAAATTTGGGTTTTGACAACATGCTGAGCAAGAAACTGCAGAAAAGTTTTGTTGCTAGATGTGAAAATTCATTTAATATTGCTTAAGCTTATGCAAATACACAAGAATGTTATGCAGATAAGTCACTGCATTTTGGGTATTGTATTCCGTCTTTAACAATGCTTTGATTTTGTGCCTTTGTGCCTCATTATCTACAAAGAAGATTATATATTTTGGGGGAGTGATTTATTAATTGTTATTTTAATGTCTGTGATCAAGAAAATTTTATCCTGTTTATCCATAACTAAATGCTTGGTTTGAACTATGAAATGAAATGAATGTCTTTTAAAATGACAGACTAGTTTAGTTGTTGGTAATTTTTATTT
Organism: Frankliniella occidentalis; assembly: GCF_000697945.3. Lineage (NCBI taxonomy): Eukaryota > Metazoa > Arthropoda > Insecta > Thysanoptera > Thripidae > Frankliniella > Frankliniella occidentalis. The sequence continues at coordinate 20,427 of NW_026268254.1, read as the reverse complement.
AATGTGCCATCTTTCAATGGCAAAATCCTAACTGCACTACAGAAGTAAGCAGGATATATTGTATAGGCTTGTGGTGAAGTACCCTTCAAAAACCAATACCATATGTATTCACATTCCAATCAACTTGTGGTTTTGTAGTCCTTTTCTAAAGAAGGTCCTGTTTTCTTTATTTATGCTTTGGAGTTTAATGAGAAAACTCAACTCTCAAATTCAAAATGCTTACCTCAGACCTTTCTATTTTGTTAGGAAAATATATGTACTGTGTAATTAGAGAGTTGAGAAGGGGAAATATTTTTAGAAAGTTTTGCAATGATTGGAACAAACTCCGCATAAGGCAGCTATACCACGTCAGCTTTTATATTCTAAAATACTGAAAGTACACCTTTTAAAGGAATTCCTAGATTTCTTGTTTATGACATTTTATGTTGAGGGAATGAAAAGTGTTGTGTGTGCATTGGTGTTCAGAATATTTTTGTGTACTTGTTATACACTGCCCTTATTTGTTGTAATTTTAGACGTATATAATTTATTGTATCTTTATTCTACTCTATGGCCATAGATTGAAAGTAGTACTACTTGAGACCACCGTCATTGAGGCAGAATTGGTTGTAAGTTTCAGTACAGTATTTTTCAAAATTTGATTGTGCTTTGCTGGTTGACTTGACAATTCTTGGAAAAATGTTTGGATAAGATTTACTCACACCCCCTAATATTTTAGCAATTTGGTGTTTACATTTAGATATATTGCAAGCTTCCTGTGCTGATGTGAGCTTATAAAAAGAATCCAATGCTTCAATTTTTCATAGAAAAGCTTTGACTTTTGCTCAACTCTAGGGTCCATTATGTAATTCTCCAAATCATTAAACCCTGTGAGAGAAAAACTAAAATTTTCCCTCCTGGTGTATTATCTTTCAATGTGATTTTTCTTATACCTATCAGTAGTTTTTTTGCCATTGTGATACATATTTGTCTGCCATGGAACATCTAGGGAAGTTGCAGTTCTTTAGATTTGTTGCATTTTGAATAGTGTGCCATGGTTTGTAGGATAGGCCTGTGGTCAAGAAGAGAAAACTATTCAATAAAAAGTATGTGTATTTTAGATACTCCTTATCCCAATTGTGGTAGTTTGATTGTTGTCATTCCTTGGAAAATGTATTTTCTTAACATTTATGGGTGTCACTAGATTTTGTCATCTTGTCCTCACTTAATATTCATAAACATTAGATTTACTTGTCATATTCTTTCATTTTCATGACAAGTGGACTTCAGTCTTAATGAAGAGTCAATGCACAGTAATTTTTGTCTGCGGCCTGTGCTTACTGTTTCAGGTACTGTTGGCACTCTTACATGTCTAGCCATTACTGATAAGTTATCATTGAATCTGTAGCCATATGCTGTATTTTATTCTCTTTTATCTCATTTATTATTCTACATCACATTACTATTATAAGTTTACTTTCAAATTATGCGTTTGTAAGAACCCACCTGGTGTAGGATTCCTAATTGTGTCCTTTTATTTCAGAGAGATATTGATAATAGGAAGCCTGATGTAATTAGTTTTCTGGTTACACTAACTAACTAGAGTGTGCCAAAACATTTTTTTCTCAGAATAGCTAATGAATCATTGCATACTTGTCCCGGTGAAATTTAATCAGTTCATTTATTTATTCATGGACCTTGCGAGAGTGGTGGTTTCCTCCTCTCAGTTAAACATAAACACCTAGAATTAAATACATGTTAGAGTGGTTGGTCTATTTTAACATAACATTCCATGTACACCATACACTGTAAAAATAATTGTATTTATTTTTTTCTTGAACCATGTCTGTTCTGTTACCAAGCAAAGCATTCAAATGCATTCTAATGTTCGAAGAATTTTTTAATGTAATTTAGTTTTGTTATAATGAAGAAGAGCTTAGGCTCTGTATAACTGTACTTGGACTTTAAAACCAAAACAATAAAAAAAGCAATCTAAAGAACCACTGAACTTATTATTTTGAGGTCAATTCAGGGAATTTGTAACAGCTTGTAAAAAGAAAAAAGACCCTCAAAGACAAGCACAAGGTATTTGAAATATGGACTAAGTTTTACAAACCTATCACAAAATTCTTTAAGTAACATAAAACCAGTTATTTCACTTTTATCAGTGAGCTATAGTACTTAAAGGTTCTGCTCTGATATTTGCTAGATTTATTTGGGAGTCAATATCTTCGTCCATTTCTCCAACAACAGCACTGGAAATAAAAAACATTCATCAGAATAATTTCTTAGAAAAATTCTTCTTCCAATGTAATTACAAAATTAGAAACCTACACATTGTCTCCACGGATAATGTGGAGTCCCAGGACAACCTGTTCAACACCTGTAGTAGTGCTGTAAACTCGTTCATGTGACTCCTCAAGAATTAAATTAATAGTCTGGTCAAAACCTTTCAAAGTTCCCTGAAATCATAATATATACAGCAGGTTAGTTCATTGAGGGGAAAAGGAGCACAACGAACATTTGAACTAATCGGAGTGTTCCATGTAAATACTCACAATGAAATTTCGGCCATCAGCTGTAATGATAGATACTGTATCTGAAACTGTGTTTAGGAAATACTTTTTAAAATCAAAATTCTTTTTAGAGATTATGCCATAAGCCTTGAATTACCAAATTTAACAAGAGAGAGATGAACACCATAACCTCTTTCCGAATTCTTATGATAAAATAATAACCTAGATAATAGAAAGGATACGGTTGACATAGCTTTCCAAACCAGAAGCCATGGTTGACAATACAGGGAAGTTATTTTCAGACGTCAATCCTAATGATGCTTATTTAAATCCCTGTAAATGTTTGTGTTTGGGCTTGATTGTGTGAGACAACCGGCAAACACAAAATTCAGCTACGCTCTCCGCCTCCCTCTCCCACTTCTTTCTTTTCTTCTTCCCTTCGTAATTTACGCGCCATGTTTCAAAAACCTAGTGGCATGTGGCTGAAAGACATCTCCTCTAGAACACCTATTATAGGAAGCTGAAAGTTAAAGTTTAGTGAAAAAAAATGAAAAAATAGAAAGAGGAAGATTTAAAAAATTTTAGATAGTGTATTAACACCTGGCTGGTTCCACATGACACATTTGGGTTTTAGTATGGGGGGTATAGAAATAAAGAATATATTCATCAATTTTTATTGACAGTAAATTAGTTTAACTATCATAATATATAACATAGAAATACCAGCCATTAGCCAATAACATGTCTTAACATGCATCCGAGGTCAATCCCACCGAGACTTCTTCTTAACAAATGATTCCTCTCCATTATCGGAGACTGCAACATAGTAGCCCATTCCTTCGTATTTATGTCTCATGTATGCAATATATGCTAAACTGCCAGCCATTGCACACAATCCAATCGTCATAATAATTCTATTCTGCAAAGAAAAATCACACAAATATAAAACAGATTTGAAACACGGATAGCATCCGTTGGCAGGTCACTTTACTAATTATAAAAGTGATAGCTAAATGTTGAATCTACAAAACCCAAGTTTACCCATAGATAACATTAAAAGTAAGGTAGATTTATTAAACCTTAATCCTCAAAAATGATTTCATTTTAAGAATAAAATAGTAAGATAAAGAGATCAAAACAGGTAACCCATAACCCAACCTTGACACCAAAAATGGTCAATACTGACCGGTTTAGCATACAACTCAAAGTTGACAACTCGAAATACGTTAGAGGTCTTCAGCGAACGTATGCCGTCACCAGGTGCAGGCTCCTGTGGTTTTTTCATAGTGATAACAAGGGCAAATAAGCGACGAAATCATGAAGAAAGTTCTCAGCGTTCTCAGCCTCCCCCTTCAAAGAGAGCATCCAGCGTCGTCTGCTTGAGAGGTTGTCCAGTTAAGACGGATCCGTGCGGATCCGTGCGGACGCACACGGATTGTGCGGAACTTTGCGGACGCACGTTTTAAAACGCATTGGCAGGCCTAAAAATGATTGCATGTGTGTTCACTAACATATATTTGGAAAGAGGAACATTGTTCTACAAAAGTAATGCCACTTTTAAGCCATTTTATTCTCGGGAGGTTTTACTGTACTTTATAAGCATATGGCTAAAAAGTGGCATTATTTTTGTAGAACAATGTTCCTTTTTCCAAACATATGTTAGTGAACACATATGCAACCATTTTTAGACCCACCAATGCCTTTTAAAACGTGCTTCCGCAAAGTTCCGCACAATCCGTGTGCGTCCGCACGGGTCCGCACGGATCCGTCTTAACTGGACAACCTCTGAGCAGCGGCGCAGCGTTCAAATGTCGCCGCCCTCTTTGAAATATTCCGAAAATAGTATTTTGGCGGCAGAGCTTAAACAGCTTAAACATGTGTCAGTTATTTCCCATTGCTCTGTCGCAAGTTCTTTGCACGTATGCCACATATACTTCACGGCCTCGGAAAAATTTTCGAATCCTGGAATCCTTGATGCCTCTAGAAAAATGATCAGTTGTCTGTATGTCTAGTACCGCGGGCGGAGAGGCTCGAGCCCCTGTGAGACGAGGGCTAGGCACACCCGCAGTGCGCATCAGTCGTGCGGGGCGGGACGGCCCCCTCCACACCGACACCATGTGGGATCTGCGAGACGGCGCGGTGGCCCCCACATTGGAAATTGGTGAGGCGGTCATAGGCGGCCACCACCGTTAGCCGTACGCATGCCAATACTACAGTACATAGAAAACTACTTGTGTGTACAAAGGGGTATCAGTAGATTCACTTTTCGATCAACAAGTTTCAACTTGACGGAGCCGTTTAATGGTTTGTTTTTGTTGCTACGATAGACCTTGGTCCATATCAGTGCTTATTTTTCATTAGTGGGAATATGAATGGGCAGATGCGGCCAACTAAAATTGACAAACAATATGGCCTCTGTTTGTAAAGCCCCGCTAGACAAAAATTGAGTTCAGGCATAAGTCAAAGTGAAGCACAGCCATCAAACCAAAGATTCAGTGGATGTGACGGGTGGCGGCTTGGGCGCTTGAGGGAGGATCCCCGAGCTCCGACACTCGGACTTGGAAGCCCCCGTCAAGGCTGAGGATGACGCCGATCTCAATGGGCAAGTCCGCCACCCCCCTGACGTCGCCCGGCGCGCGGTGCACGGCGAAGCGCCGCATCACCGTGGCGAGCACCGTCTTGAGGTACATCATGGCGTAGCGCTGGCCGATGCACGAACGCGGGCCGGCGCTGAAGGCGGAGAAACTTAGCGGTGGCCGGCCGCGGACCCGCTCGGGCAGGAACCTGGAAGCGGAGGCGAAGGTTGTGGTATAGTACACTGGGGGATCTTACGAAGTCATCTACGGTAGACTTATGTGAACACACCGGTCTGGGTCAAAGCGTAAGGGCTCTGGGAACCACGCAGGGTCGCGCTGCGTGTGGAAGGGGAACATAAAGAGGTGCGCGCCGCGCGGCACGGCGTGGCCGCTGGGCAGCTGCACGTCCTCGGGGCAGTCCCGGCCGAACACGGGCACCAGCGGGAACAGGCGCAGCGTCTCGAGGATGACGCGCTCCGTGTACTGCAGGTGGGGCAGCTCGTGCTCCGTGACGGACCGGTCGGGGTCCTCGCCGAACACGTCCTCGAGCTCCCGACGGAGGCGATCCTGGCTGTCGGGGTGCATGGCGAGCAGGAGGAGCGCGAAGCTGAGGCAGTGCGCCACCGTGCCCTGGCCGGCCACCACCATGGCCTTGGCCTCCTCGCGCCACTCCTCGGCCGTCATGAGGTTGGCCAGGTTCTCGCTCGCCAGGGCGTGCTCCAGGAAGGACCGCTTGGTTACTTTAGCGGCATCCTGGACACAATGAACACCCTCGTCAAATGGTAGGCCTGATGAAGCGACCCCCGGACTACCTTCGGTATGTTTTCTCTCACAAGGGAACTCATCTAAGTGTTAGTCCCCGATTTTGTTCCGCCTTGGGGGTTTTGTAGGGTGAACGTAAACAAAACGATTGGCAACGAAAATTCGTGCCCAATTTTATATTTAAATTTATGGGGTACATCCACTTTCTCCAAAAATGACTTTAAAAAAGCATTTTTTCTGAAAAATCGAAAAATTATCCACAGCTTGTATGTATTCAATTTTAAAATGTCGATTTAAGGCCGAATACAAATATAAACTGACGGTCATTTTTGGTTTTTTCAGAAATAATGCTTTTTTTAGTCATTTCTGGAGAAAATGGATTTCCCCTATAAATACGAATATGAAATTGGGCACGAATTTTCATTGCCAATCGTTTCGAATACGGTCACTATACAAAACCTCCAAGGCGGAACAAAATCGGGGACTAACACTTAGATGAGTTCCCTTGTCAGACGCACCTTTCGATCCCCGTCTTTCCTCTTGGCGATGACGCCGTCGATGAACGCGTCCGTCTCCTGCATGGTGCGCGCCGCCGTCCTGCCGGCCCTCGTCAGCGCGTACAGACTGTCCCACAGCAGCCACGGCTTGCAGATGCGCGTCGTCACGCTCCTCGCCGCGTCCGTCGTCAGGTCCACGAAGCGGCCCAGGGCCGCGCCGTGGTGCGACAGGTCGGCGGACAGCAGCGTCTCGCACACCGAGTCCATGGACACCAGGTTGCAGAACTCGAGAATGTCGACGGTCTCGGCGGAGCGCGCCGCGCGCGACAGCATGTGCGACAGCTCGCATGCCTTGCGACGGAATACCTGGGGGAGGCGGTGCAGAGCATGGCGGGGCCAGGCCGAGAGCCCGGCATCAGCTGCGGGCGGGGAATTGCAAGTACGGGCATGACGACGCCTACCTCCACGTTCTGGACGAGGACGTGCTGGTGCAGGGACGGCGCGATGGCCTTGCGGTGCCTGCGCCACGGCTCGCCGTTCAGCGTGATGAGCCCCGTGCCCAGGGCGGCCCGGGCGAGCGGGTACCACGACGACTTGTCGTTGAACCTGGCGCTGCCCATCACGTGCTCGTAGTCGCGGGGGTCGGTGATGACGACGAAGGGCGTGGGGCCGAGCCAGAAGCAGAAGGTGGGCGCGTACCGCGACATGAGCGTCGTGATCTTGGTCCAGAACTTGTCCTGCGAGGTCAACAGTTCCGGGATGTTGCCGAGGATTGGCAGCGCGGCCGGGCCCGGCATCGGCGCCAGGACCCTCCGCATGCGACGCGTGGCCCGCACCCCGACCGCCACCCTGGAGACGAGGGTGACCAGGCACAGGCCGGCCGCGGCCGCCAGCGCGGCCAGGATGAGGCCCGCGACAACATACGCCCCGCACCTCTCTTCTGCTTGCACCTCATCGCCCCAGACCCAGGCCCCGCCCTCCATCGCCGTGCTCTGGTGCGACCAGAGGACCTGCCACACGGCACGGCACGCGCTCACGGGACACCTGCTCCGGCCCGGGGGGCTCCAGGCGCGCGGTACACGATCAAAGAGGCGACTGAGGCGGGCGGGCGCGCGCCGCACTTACTGCGCAACGGCGACAGAGAGAAAGAGGGAGATGTCAGAAAGGTTCAGGTGTCAGATTGTTTTTATAGCAATAAGTAAGCAGGCTCGGTTGTGCCTCCTGCGGTGTGTTTCATTCGAATAACTTTCACAGTCACGGTACCGAATAGAAGACATCCCTTCCCTTCCCCTCCCTTCCCCTCCATCCCGTCCTGTCTATCTTGAACATCACTCGGTGCACAGCCTTTGACGTCAGAGAACGGTTGTTTCAAATGGCACTCATTTCCTTGGGTGAACTGCTAGCGGTATCAGCCTGGTTGCACACGGAATTTAAGAAATTGCACACGTTTGTTCGAGTTCCCTGCGGCTCATTATTGATGCCTGTGATTTAAGATGGAAGTGTGACCACATAGTGGCCATGTCGCAGGGAACGTCTTAACGGCCTGCCACGAGTCCGTCTCCTTCTCGCTTCACCGCTTCACCGCTATGGAAGTCCAACCCCGTATGTGGGACGCCAAGCTGAACCCCTGCAGGCCCGGTGATAGGCCACCCGCTCAGCTCGGCTGTACGCCAACCAAGATTTAGCCTTCCTAGTGGGCGTTAGCAGCTGCGCTTTACACATCTTCTTGCTTTCTTGTTTCTTTCGCTCTGCCACTCTGCACTAAGGCTTACAGGCAGAAACCTTTGCTGCATATACATCTCGATGGAACATCTGAAAATCGTTCATCCCCCCTCCCCTTTTTCTCTCTCCCTGTCTCCCTCTCCCTCGATCCCTTCATCTGTCCTCGACAACGTACAGATTTCAGCAATGCACGTTACGCACAGAAAACTTAATATCACAATTTTCTATTTGTGAGACGCAGGGGTGAGTGTCGAAAATGCAGAAGGCAAAGCGCAGGAGGTGGCTGCCCCGGCGGCCCCCCACCCCCCACCTGAGTGCGTCTCGGCCGCCCCCGACGCCTCCCCTGCCCCCGCCGCCCCCGGTTGGCTCGCGTCACTCCTATCGGCCGCCTCGCGCGGGCGTTACCCCTAGTGCTGTCGACTGTTGAACCAACAAGCTGGCCTCCGGCTGGGGGGAAGGGGGGGGGGCAGACAGGGATCAGTAGCTTAACGTTTTTGCGTTACAGTTACAGAAAAGAAACTTGTCCACCCATACCTTATTGTACGTTACGTTTTTGTAACGTTACTTAACTAAAGACTCAATGCAGGCTCTCCTAGCGCCTGCTAGATAGGCAATATCTTGCCTGCAGTGCATGCGTGTCTTGCGGGGTGGCCTACCCCGAGTTTCGCAGGCGTCAGGCTCCCCAATCTGCCCGATGAATCGGAGAGAAACGGAAGTACTTTCTAGACGATCCTATATATAACGAAGAAGGAAAGCCTGCCTTCTGCCTTCATGCAGCAATTCTCTCCAACGTCGCGGCTGGACGGCGGACGGCCGCCCCGTACAGTTGGGCTACGCAGCAGACGAGCCGGCAAGACAGTTGTTGCGCCCGCTCAGGCTCGCCTCATACCGCACCTCTAGCCTCCTCGTCCCGCTCAACCCGGTCCCGCTCCTCCCCGCTCCACCTCGCCACGCCACGCCTCGCTCTGCCCCGCCCCGCCACGCCCTGCCCCGCCACGCCACGCCACGCTACGCCACGCCACGCCACGCCTCGCTCTGCCCCGCCCCGCCACGCCCTGCCCCGCCACGCCACGCCACGCCCTGCCCTGCCCCGCCACGCAACGGCCGCCCCCCTTTTGGAAGTCGCCCGCCGCGTACTTCCTCCCTCTGGCGAAGGGCCGCAGGGCCAGAAGACTGATAACTAACGCTGAAGGTTTGTTACCCGCAGTTTTGTGGAGAGCGGTAGTCGGGACGCAAAGCACAACGTAATGCGACTGGTTATAGTAGACAAAATAAATTAAAGAAACCAGCGGATGGCCCTTGCACTTCTTAAGAAGTTTGGGTCACCGCGGTGAGATGCAGGCAGGAGGGGGAGGGGAAGGGTGAGCCTCGTGACTTACAATCTCTGTTTTATTTGAAAACGCTGCTTTTGATTCCAGCCGATGACTGCGCGTCCTGCCGCCTGCTGACTCTCAGGGGGAAGCCGCCCTGCATGGTGAGGATGACGCCAATCTCGAGGGGGAGGTCGGCCACCTCGTGGACGTCGCCCGGCGCGCGGTGCACGTCGTAGCGCCGCAGCACCGTGGCGAGCGCCGTCTTGAGGTACATCATGGCGTAGCGCTGGCCGATGCACGACCGCGGCCCGGCGCTGAAGGGGGCGTAGCACAGCGGCGGGCGGGTGTGCGTCTGCTCGGGCAGGAACCTGGTGGAGCAGCGGAGCACCGCGTTAGGAGGACGCATCTTGCTCACGGCTGATTACACACCCTGTCCGAGACGTACCTGTCGGGGTCAAACTCCAGCGGGCGGGGCCACCACGCGGGGTCGCGGTGCATGTGGTAGGTGAAGAAGAGCAGCTGGCTGTCCTTGGGCGCGGGGCAGCCGCTGGGCAGCTGAATGTCTTCGGGGCAGTTCCGTCCGAAGACCGCCACGATCGGGAAGAGTCGCAGGGTCTCGAGGACGACCCGCTCCAGGTACTGCAGGTGAGGGACCTCGTCCTCGGTGACCGGCCGGTCGGGGTCGTCGCCGAACACGTCCTCGAGCTCCTGTAAGCGGCGTAGGCTGTCGTGAGACGCGCACCAAAGCTCCCCCCCCCTCACGCTGTAAGAGCCAAGTGTTTGGTTTTGAGTGACCCTCTCTCACTCCACTCACCTGATGCACGGCTTTCTGCACGCCGGGGTGCATGGCCAACATGAGCAGGGTGAAGCTCATGGCGGTGGCGACGGAGCCTTCTCCGGCGATCACCATGGCCTTGGCCTCCTCCCGGAGCTCCTCGTCGTTCATCAGCTTGGCGACGGTCGCGTCGGCCAGCGCGTGCTCCAGGAAGGAGCGCCTCTTGGGGGAGGGCTCCGCCGTCGAGGGGACGTGGTCGCGGTCGCGCTTCTTGGCAATCACCTCGTCGACGAACCGGTCCGTGAGCTTCTCGATGCGCCGCACCTCGCGCGCCTCGCGGGTCAGCGAGTAGACCCTGTCGCTCAGCAGCCAGGGGTTGTACACGCGGTACGCCACCAGGTCGCAGCTCTTGTTCTTCGCGTCCACGAAGCGCTTGAGCGCCTCCCGAGAGGAGGACAGGTCCGCCGAGAGGATCGTCTCGCACACCGCGTCCATCGACACCGTGTTGCAGAAGTCCTTGATGTCCAGCGTGGCGCCGGACTGGGCGGCCGCGGACAGCACCTCCTCGGAGATGTCCAGGGCTTTGCGGTAGAACATCTTCAGGGACACAGTTGCGTCAGATTACACAAGGACAGGGACCCTAACTGATTCGATTTTTTTTTTTGTAACGTTACTTGTTCACTATCTCGGTAGCTTTAGGAGTCGGCTATTCCTAAATATCCCACACTATTAATTTAGTGGGCTAACCGGGTCCCATGACGAAAATAATTCCTTAATTAATTGCATGCGTCGGTCTCAAAATACTGCGTAGCGTAAATGGCTGTAATTAACTTCCGTAATGTAACGTCAGAGGGCGGTCGGGGACGCCTGCTGTGTAGGCCAACCAACGTGTCTCCGGTGATCGTCCTAAGTGCGGGGCTCTTTCGGATCGTCGTTGCGGCTGCGATGCGGTCACGAGCCGCGGAAGAAACGCGAGGTTATTTTGGAGGACGTCATAATGGGGAAGGACCAATCATGAAAAGCCAATGCGACACTATTCAAACTTCACACTTGAGAGCGTTACGCCCACTAAATCTGCATGTGGTCAGGAAGATGCGACGGTGTCGTTTCTTCGGAGGGGCGCGTGTTCGGGTGTGGCAGTGCGGTCACGGGTGGTCTCGCGGTGGCTCCTGGTCGCGCCTGGCGCGTGGTGGCGCTTCCCCTAAACGGTTCCCCACTCAAGATAGAATTTTCCCGCCCCTTTATTTGAATCTATGTAGCCTCACTGCGCACTACAGTGCTGGTCCGTTTCTGGACTCGTCACAGCTCACAGCTTGGCCCGACTCGACGACGCGAGAGCTGTAGGTAGGAGGAGGGTCTACGTCAGCCGCAGCCGCACACGCAGCGTAGCCCGCTAGCCACAGCGAGGCGAGGCCACCGATTCAAACTTGTGGCGGGAAAGGCGCCCCCCGAATGGGTCACCCTTGTTCTTCCGCAGTCGGTGACGTCAATGGCATGTCCGCGACGCGGGGCGAGGCGTGCGCTAGGCAGAGGCTATGGCGTTATGACGACTGTACGACTGCGGACAAGGCCTGGGTCCCAAAGGTTATCTACAATAAGTTGCCAATGCTCGATCTCGATCAAGCTGGAAACCCTGGACATACTAACGTAGCGGCTATGCAACCGGCGAAACAAACAAAAATGCTCGACTCTAAATTTTCCCTTTTCCCACAGGGCATATAAGGGAAACGCGAGGTCCCGAGGTGAACTTGACTTAACTTTCCCAGACTAACAAATGTAACTCAACCTCGAAAGAGATCGTTCTTGTTGGCGTCAACAGCACCACCGGGTTTCAAACCGGCTGCTTATTATCTCCACGAGTTCTTTTACGTCCAGGAGCTTCGGACGCTGAGTGAAGCGCCTGATGGACTGAGGATAGGCAACCAGCCGTTCACGGGCGTCTGCAGTAGACACAGCCTGGTCGGCCAGCACCGGCCAGCACATTAAACTGATGGGACACCCACTGGAGGCGAGGCGCCGTGTACCTTACCTGGACGTTCTGCGTGATGATCTGTTGGTGCATGGACGGCGCCACGGCCTTGCGGTGTCGCCTCCACTGCTCGCCGCCGAGGACGATGAGCCCCGTGCCCAGGGCCGACTGGGCCAACGGGTACCAGGACGACTTCTCGTTGAACTTGGGGTTGTTGAGCACGTACTCAAAGTCGCTCGGGTGGGTGATGACCATGAAACAGTTCGGACCGACCCAGAAGCGGAAGGTGGGCGCGTACTTCTGCACCAGGGCGACCATCTTGGACCAGAAGCCGTTGCGCGGTGCGAGCAGCTCCAGGACGTTGCCGAGGATGGGGAAGGAGCGCGGGCCCGGCGGGGTGTCTCCGAGGACTTTCTAAACAACGGAGTTGGACGGCGAGTCGTTTGTTTGGTTTCGCGGCCCGCATATAACACCCGTCAGTGCAACCAATTTTTCGAAATCTCACCTTCATGCGGCGCACCTCGGTGACAATGGCGAGCAGGCGGCTGACCAGGTAGCCGACGTAGACCAGGGCGGCGACGCCCGCCGCCCCGACGCACACCTGGACCAGCGTGAACCTCATGGCTCTGCTCCGCTCAGGGCACGCGCTCAGACTTGCTGCCGGAGCTCGCGACCGCGCTGCGCTTATTGTTTGTCCAATGTCGCTGAGTACCGCGGGCCCACGGGATGCTCCAGGGTCCTACTCAGCCGGCAGGAGGGGGGAAGGGATGAGGAAAGACCAAAGACGAAGGCGGGCAGAGAAGGGGCAGGGGGCGGACGAGTTATGTCCCGAGTTTTCGACTCTCAATAGTTTTTTGCCGCCGCGCGCGAGACCGTGACACTGCCCTGCTTTGTCTGTTCAACCACCACCGCGGACCTGCCCTCCTTGTAGCGCGCGCGCGACCTACAGAACTGTCCAGCTTGGTGTGCACCATAACTAATCACAAGTGTCAGTTCGATTCAAGTCTAATTTCTAAGCGCGAGCCAATTCCATTCGCAGAATTCAAAGTTAAGATTCTACCTCGTTCAGCCCCGACTTTTGCCTTGTCCTGATCAGCCTTTGCCCCAACTTATTCGCTACCGGGTCGTTACATAGGGGGTATACGTACAAGTTCGAGACCAATCAGCGCCATCGGATGTCCGCTCGGACTGAAACAAGGCCGCCCAGTTCTGGGATGTTACTACTATCTCCCGCAGGATTCGGCAGAGTACCCATCATCGCGACACTCTGAACTTTGCACCGCTCCCCCAGCTAATGGGTGCACATTTAAGGTCTGTGCTGTCGGTTTATGTTCAGTGCAGTCTATGACCATCATAAAGCACACCCCAGCGAATGCTGCGCTGCACCGTACCGTGTGCCAGGGCCACGACACAACAGTGGAGGCAGGTGACGAGTGACGACGCTCGCCCCATCGGGCCCCTCAACATAGTGATAGTGAGGATCGCCCCTCCCCCTTTTCCGAGCCTTTTTCCCTCCAAAGTTCTCAGTGCCGTCACACCTATGGTGTTGAAAAGCCGAGCGGTACAGCGCAATGATGTTGGGTCAGGCAGCATTCGCACTCGCTCTGCCCGGAAAGTAAACAGCTTTAGGGAGCTGAGTGCAAATAGATGAAAAAGGGCCTGTAGGGGAGTGAGGAGACCAGATGAGGACGAGCTTACACACACTCACACACACACTGCTGCAGCTTACGAAAATGTACTATACACGCTTGTGTGTGTGTGTGTGTGTGTGTGTGCTTGCTGCTTATATCCCCATACCATCTTGCCCCGGGCGCAGATAAACAAAATTCGTAACGCATGTGTGGTCACGGGCTCCTGGAGTGTTGCGAGACAGCTTTACCACGTGACGTTGGCGTGTGATTGCCCATTGTTTTCGTTGTCTTTGTCGCGTCAAATGTACAGACGACCCATCGACCAAGAATGCATCGGTCGGCATTTTAGCGAAGACAGAATTCTTGTGCGAAAAACTCATTGGGAAGTGGCGTCTGAAAGGCCGAGTGGCTCAACTCAGCATCGAGTCTACATGGTCAGCGCCGGTCAGCGCCCTACGAGTGGGTTGGGTAGGCAACCCGAATGCAGCCTCGTGCAACGGGACTGCATCCCAAGGCGCCGACCGAGCCAGCGGAGTACCCTTACAATAGGCGGGGGAAGGGGTGGCTTGCATGCGGTTACACAAGGGGAGGAAAGGGTGGGGGGGGGTAAATGATGTGACCCGTTTCTCAGTTATTTGTCCGGAGAAGGTCCGTCTTTTCTCTGCGAAGGGTGAGACGGTGACAGCGCTAGCCGCGTGGCCAGGAAGCTGCGCACTTCGGAAAATCAATGGCCGCCTCGCGCTGGCGGCGCTCTGGCTCTGGGGGATGGGGTCTGCCTCCCAGTCCTCCCAGTGCGGTAGGGGTAGGGGGTGGGGGCGCCGAGACGTGTCTGGGGGCTTGAGGCCAGGGGCTGGGTTGGGTAGGGGCTGGTGGTGAGGGCAGGACAGGACCAGCCAGGTCGCAGTCGAGCACTAGCCCCCCACCGAAGCGCATCCTCCAGCACTGGGCGGGTGCAGCAAAGCTGAGCGGTTGCAAGCGGCCAGCACCACAACGCCCACCCACCGAATCAACGGGCGCAGTGCGCAGGTGCAGGTGCGTCGAGGCCAGAGCAGGCCAGTCAGGGATCTCGCAACTATAGTCCAAGTGCTAGCTGCTGGGGCAAATAAGGCAAGGGCGGCGTCCAGGGCCATCGAACGCTAGGGCAGGGTGAGTGAGAGCAGCCAGCAGAATATCGCACGATGACGAATACGCGGTTCTAGAGGCTCTCCACTTGTTTCATGAGCGCTAACATTTGATTTCTTTGTTTTCTTGGTGGGTTCATGATCATGTCCAGTAGAGGGAATTTTTCTGTTCTCTACTGCAAGGCAACTGACAATCAAGACATGATGGAACATAGTCACTCCATAACGATTTCTAACGTTTTCTTGGATAGAAACGTTTCTGCCACCTTCGAGAAACGCACCTTAAACTGACTGAAAACAAACTTGTGACACTTTTCGAATGTTGGTACAGCTGTCTGTTTGGCCTCTTTTTGTTTTTGTTGTTGTTCTTGTTGGTATTACTGTCTGTAGTCTGCTTGTTTATTTTGTGAAGAAGTCTGTCGTTATCATGTCTCTCATACCTATACTGTATGTGTATGATATCTATTTCCAAAACCAATGCAAGAACCGTCTAATTAACAGTATTTTGTCCTAAATTTTTCAGTGATTCAGGAGTGGAAAATATTGACACATCCTTTTGGACAATGGCGCCTAGCACAGGAAAACCTGTAAAGCTGCTGGTAGCCAACAAGAAAGTGATGGAAACTGAGAAAACATGGAATAAATTGGAGTATCCGGTATTCAGAGGAACTGATGGTGTTTATTTTATAGACGATGAGGATGTGTATGATGAAGTTCTTCACAGCATGGTCAGTATTAGTTGTCAGGGTTATGTGACCAAGCAGTATCTATTTTATTAAATTTACATTTCTTTACGGTTTTCTACTTATTTTGGAAGGCTGCCATCTGCAAGAAGCCTGTTACACGCATATACTACATTGATAGTGACAACGATGAGGTAAGTATTATGTCCATTAGAAGTTAAAAACAAATTTCAGAAGGTTCCTTTAATTGTTGAGACATTTTTCTAGGTTCCCATTGATGGCGATGTCGAGTTTAAGGAGGCTTTGAAAGTGGGTATCCAATTCATGAGCTCTGTTATTATTTATTGAGTGAACTTCCCTTTACTATCTGAAAGCAATCTTTGTTTTTGCAGTTTATTGGAGAGCGCACAGATAAAGGTAAATTCACAACCATGAAGATTGAAACTGAAAATGGTCTTAAGAATGGTAAAAAAAAGGTCAAGAAAAACAAAGCTAAAGTGACACCCAAAGTTTCTGAGAATGGTTTTACAAAGAAACCTATGAAAGGGATGCCAAAGAGAGTGAAAGCAGATGCCCCACCCAATATGTAAGTAATGTTTACCCAACATTTGCTTGGATTCATAGTTCTTTCTTAACTCTATCTTACAAATTTCAGTGAACCCTTGTCAGATGAAGCCTTTGCAAGTGCCTCAAAGTCTGAAATATCTAAAGCGTGGTTGGAAAAACATTTGAAGGAGGTATTAGCAAAATTCTTTTCAGCTTTTGCTTAGTTTTATTGTTGTAAATAATAATATTCTTCATTTGAGATTTTTATTTCTTTTTTTCAGCTTAAAACCGAGATTATGACTGATCTTGAGACTCTTTTGGAACCATATATTGCAGAACAAAAAAAAATGAATAGTATGATTGCCTCTCTGCAAGCAGCGCAGATAGAAAAAACATCTTCAGTGCTTACCAATTTAAAACAGTAAGTTCTCATGGATGAAATTGAGAAATCAGTACAACAGTCAAAATTTGTTACGATAAAACAATTTTTACGCAGGCAAACTGAATCGGATCACAATTACTCAGCTTCAAGTAACTCCAGTATAGTAAAGAGTGCCATGACACTAAAGAAAGATTCCGCAGACACAATACCTAAGGTAAGTTCCTATTATTTTTAGTTAATGTATATGTAATGGTTGATAAAGTAATAAAAATGCCATGCTTCTATACCATCAAAAATATTTTAGCCGGAAGATGACATTCCTCTCTCTGATGACGAACAAGGGAATGATTGTGATGGGAATGAGTGTCAGTGTGCAGACTGCACGTGCCCCATTGAGGATGATGAAAATATGAGCATATACTCTGGTGAAATCAGTGTGACCGAAAGTGAATCTGAACCTGATCAGATACGTGAGGATTTTATTGATGTTCCTCTACCCTCATGCTTCAATGTCATTGCCCCAGGTGAGCTAACTAGAATAAAATTATCATTTATTCCCAATTTTGCAGTATGAGGCATGCTAACGTTTTTGTCTGTAGGTGGCTTTCTATGTAAGCCAGACCAAAAGAACAGAAATGAAATGGTTGCCAAACCAGAGACTAGTAAAAATCGAGATGGTTCAAGACATCCAAAGGAGAATTTTGGAAACAAGAAAAATTCTTCTTTCCAAGAATGTTCTAAGAAAATCAGTGCAAAACAGGTAAAAATGTGCTGAAATAGGTTGATGAACCCATCACTAATTTTCTATCTACCTGCAAATTTCTCTAAATTCTAATTTCATTTAAAATTTGCTTTCTATTCAGGTCAACAAATTACCTAAAGAGCAGACAACTTTAGCAAATTTCTCAGGATCTGGAAAGAAGGCTAACATTAGTCAGAATCAGCATGACGAAAAAACGATTGATATTCAGTCTGCTGGAAATGATATGTGTAAAGATGTTGACGATAGTTATGTTGACAATGCTGACGAAGCTGGTCAAGATTTTGATGACTATGATGATGACGATGATTATGATGAATATGATGATGAATATGATGAAGAAAACGATGACAAAAATAATATGATATCTTCCTCAGCAGCTTCATACCAATTGCAGTTAAATCAACCCACAGGGCAATTGTCAGAAAGTGCTCAGAGGCAAGAATTTGTTCAAGCAACTGACACATACCAGCAAGTACAAAAATATGCATCTTCACAGGAGGACACATCTGCTGCTTCACAGTATACTTCTCAATACAGTACATTGCCAGTGGCTTATGGAGCCTCCTGGCCAAAGAAGCCTCATTTTCCAGCTCAAACTCGTCAAGGTCTTGTGAATTCGAAGCAGTCCGTACAGCTTAGTGTCCCAGCACAGAACTCTTTCAGACAGGAGAGTCAACAAATTCAAAAATTACAGCAACCTTACCAGCAGCACCACCAACAACAAATGACAAACTCGCAGCCACTTGTACCCAAAAGTTCTCCAACAGCAGCAACTATTATTGCCCAGCACCAGCAGATTGTGCAGGCTGCCCAGCGAGCTGCTTATCAAGCCCAGCAAACCCAGGCGCTCTGCTTTGCCTCAACCTCTCAAACTCAACAGGAAGTTTCTGTCAACCAAACTTCGGCACAAGGAGGAAAACCTGCCCTTCAAGACACTCGACCTCTTGCTTTCCAAGATGATAATGTGAGTTTTGGAAGTCAGGCTTCGCGTAGTAATACATCTCAAGCAGAAAATCCCATTTCCCGCAATCTCCCAAGCAAGACAAGAGCAATGCCTCGTTTTATGCAAGAGGCAGCCCATGAGCTAAAATTATGGAACGAGGTTGACCAAGTTGACCTAGAACTGCGCAAGTGGGTAAAAATGTGTCAGTATTTAATGGAACGCCCACCAAAAATAATAGAAGATGGTGAAAAATCAAAGAAGTTTTCTCCAGCTGCTGCTGCAAAAACCTATCAAGACCTAGAAAGAGTTTATCAAAAGTTTCGTAAGGAAGTTCAACTGGTATCAACACAAATTGATGCACAAAAACAACAGAAGCAGCAACTACAGGCTTCAGGACAAAAATTATCTGAAGATCCGATTGCCATACTGCCAGAGAAACTAATGCAAATTATATCTTCAACATTAAATACAACGTTCAATCTTCTTGGTCACATTTCCAAGCTTGGTGTTATGAATCCTCCGAGTTCCGTAAGTATATAATTAATTTTTTTAGTTTGATCAAACCTGGTCCAATTATATATTTCAAGGGAACAACATTTTAACACATAAACTGTAATTGTGATTTAACCATAATAATTTAACAGTAATAGCATGACCATCTACAGCCTATGAGTTATTTGAGAAGTTTTGAGCCCTGAATTAGTTTTCCATGTTTTGCCATCTTAATTCTGCCTTCAGGGTCTGAAATTTTTAAAGAGCCTTGTGTTCTGCTGATAAGTTCCCGAGGTATTTCCTTTCCTTTTCCCTTCCCCCTTTCCCTGTCAAATCTCCATACTCATTCCTAGATGTTTCTTGTGATGTATCTTGTGTTTTCTTTGTGTTAGGAAACACCTGACGAGAATGCAGGAACACCAGTGTCCACCTCTAGATCTTCAACCTCTTTGTCATCTGCTAAACCTCAACAACAAATATCAGCAGCTATCTCACCGCTGATTTCAGGAATGGGTAATGTGCGGGTAGGGTATACAGGTCAGCCCATTCCCTATACTTACTATTACCCTGTGCAAACTTTGGCAACTGATTCATCAGCCACACCATCCTCTAGCATCCAAACAGACACTGTAGGAAATCAAGATTCAAGTTTTGCTTACCGCACTCGCACAATGGGTATTTATCCTCCTTCATGGGGACAGAGTGCGTCCTCTTTTACCACAACACCAGCTTTAAGCCAGGTTCAAACTGCAATGCAGGTGACCTCTCACAACCAGCTACAACAGCAACAGCCACAAGCGCTGATGCAAACACAATTTCAACTAACACAGCCTCAGATACGCCAGCTGCAGCAGCAAGTACAACCCCAGCTTCAACAGCAAATGCAAGTACAACAATTGCAGCAGCAGATTCAGCCTTTAACTCCAATGCAGCCGATGATGCAGCAGCCACCACATCTACAGCAAATTGCGCGAGAAGATGGAAGTCGTCTTGACTCCTCCTACACCCTGCAAATGCACGATCCTTCTATGGCTCATGATACTCATAACACAACTATTTCCATATTATACCCTAATTTGAAACCAAATAGTTCTGGGTTTTGCACAAAATCATATGGTCCTGCACTCAACAGAAACTAAGAGATTGGAATGATGTTCATTTAATATTTGCTGAAATCAATCTCATAATCAAGTTCAATATAACTAAAGAAATGACATGTCAAAAATGAAATCTATTTACCAAACTTTCTGAATGTACTTTACATGCATAACTTTGCATTTTCAAAGTAGATGTGTGTGTGTCTTCTTTAGTGTTCTAATTTACATAGCGAGATATTATTGTTTTAGCAATGCTACTGCATTATTCTGATTTTATCTTAGTTCTATAACCCAACTGGGTGAGTCTTTCATCTTACAATTCACAAACAAGCTCATCAAATGAGTTTGCAACCTGGTGTATTTTGAACTTTTGACTCATATCCTATGTGGTCTATGATAAATGTTATTTGTTTTTCTATGTTATTGTTTATGTAGAAGGTACCTTTATCCAAGTCCATGAGGTTGAGACCAATTCAATCCAAACAGATTGGTAGTGATTCTTAGTAACTTTGTGATCCAATTATGTCACACATCGTCCCTACTGCCAATTGCAAAACAAACAGTTTTACCTCTTTTGATGAACAATTATCCATAATAGAGGCAGCCTAGTTTTTAAATTGTTCATTTTTGACTTGTCTCCCCCATTCTCTATTTTAATAA
>NW_026268253.1:25621-26278 GCF_000697945.3 Frankliniella occidentalis | reverse complement strand
CGCCCCTTCATGGAGTTTTAGGAATTGTCTGTTTTCTTCAACGCAACGTAAGGATCCAAGTCAACTTAACTCTTTTCACACATTCAGAATTTGGAGTTATGTCATCGGAAAATTGGCAAGAGGGGTTAAGTAGAGATAACTTTTCAGGCATGAGATTCAAAAGGAGGAAGGAGAAGGAGGTGAGTCAAATTAATTTTTCCTCCACTAATAATCTAAGGAGACAAGTCCAGCTTTTGAGAAAACCGAGGCAATGCATCAGGTGATACGTACTCACATTGCTATTTTAAAGTTGCTCTTATGAATGTGGTATTTAACAATAAGCAAGTTCATGTTCACTTCTTGTAAAGCTACATAGTGACGAGGTCAGGTCACAGCACTTTCAACTCTATGATGTCTTTGATGTTCGAATCACGGGTCAAAGCAAAAAGCAAACAAATCAAAATACTTGGGGAGGGGGATGAACTATGGACAGGGAATAGCGAGGGGACCACATCGATTTAGGATGTACACAGGACTACGTGATTACAAGGATTACACCTAAATGTTGAGGGATTACACACGCATTTTGTTGAATTTCTGGTTCTAAAACCATTAAATTGGGACAATAAGGTAAAATTTAGTGATACTAGTTAAAAATTTGGTAAAGTATTACACGGA
>NW_026268253.1:20587-21036 GCF_000697945.3 Frankliniella occidentalis | reverse complement strand
CCGTGACGAGCACAAAAAGGCAATCCCACAGAAGAGCTCGGCACATGCATGTCAGCCTGCAGCGGGAGAGCCAGAGGCTGTTCCAGAGGTACATGTATTTTGTGCAGAACGGGCTAGCGGCAGAGTAGTGCGGACACTGTTTTTTGTTTTGCAATGATCATCGCAATTTCTTGGCAATGAAGACGCCTTCATTGCCACTGGGTCGGCAATGAAGCGCATTTTTGGCAATGACCCATTTCCAAACGGAGTTCATTGCCAAAAATGTGTTTCATTGCTGACCCAGTGGCAATGAAGGTGTTTTCATTGCCATGAAATTGCGATGATCATTGCAAAACAAAAAACAGTGGAGGCGATGTTGCTTCGACGCCTGCACCCTGCCCTAGCTCGGGCATAGTGTGTCTAGGCGGGCATACATGTAGCAGACGGAAAAAAGAACAGGCAAAGCGCAA
>NW_026268253.1:17624-18631 GCF_000697945.3 Frankliniella occidentalis | reverse complement strand
ATTACCGCGCGGATCACCTGGAGGGCGCGCCGCGACACAGCATAGCAGCACACCAGCCCGCCGCAGAGCGTATCCTCGACGCACTTAAAACCCTTTAAGGTTACATTCCTGTTTTCGGGCGTTTTTAAATGCATAGATTACAGGCATCGATTTCTCTTCAACTTGTTATCCACACCGAAAAGTGCATCCGTCATTCGTCGTTGCCAACGTGACCTGCCAAATGTGTTTAGCCTCTCATAGCGCCTGATGCGTAGGCAACATCTGGCCTGCAGCGCATGCGTGCACTGCAGTGTGGCCTACCCCGAGTCTCGCAGGCGCCGAGCTCCCCAGCTCTCCCAGTGTAGTTTGCCGAATGAATCTGAGTAAGAGGGGCGTACTTTCTGGACGATCCCTTGCGGCGGCCCTCAGCTCCACCGAATAATCCAAACCCACCCGGACTCCTCCACGCGGTAAAGTATGAATTTACAAAGTAAGGGCGTGGTAAATTAGCTTCCTGGTACAAAGTCGAAATTATCGTAAGAGAGGGGGTAAAGTTTACATTATAGACAATTTAGTGTCCAGGTGTCAACCGTGTAATAGTCAATCATGATCGGATCGAATCTGAGAATATAAATTAACTTAGTGGGACACGTACAAATTTGTACAGCCAAATGCATGTATGTGGTGTAGAGTTCACTGAAAACAGCGTAATAACGCATGTTATCAGTTGATGATAAAGCGGTGCACATTTCAGTTTTTGCGAAATATTTTCTAGACGAGCTCTGAGATTTACTTTTCGAAAGCACCGTCGGATTTTCCGCGAAATTTCCGATCAAACAAGCCCACATGTCATAGGGTTCGGAGTTCAAATAATAATAATACGGAATAAGACGTGTTCTTAGAGAACCTTTGTTCAGAACCCTATCACATGTGGGGTCGTTTGATCGGAAATTGTACGGGAAATTCAATGGTGCTTTCAAAAATTAAATTTCAGCGCTCGTTTAGAAAATATTCCACAAAAACTGAAA
>NW_026268253.1:15130-17039 GCF_000697945.3 Frankliniella occidentalis | reverse complement strand
TCAATCCCATCAGCTGCGGCTCGACAATGAGCCCCCGCCGAGTTTGCTCTCCCCGCCCCTCCCGGCTCCCGGCACCAGGTGCTCCGGCCCGGGCAGAGAGTTGTGTAACGGAGGAGGCAAACAGCCCGGAGCCGAGCGGAGCGGGGCCCAGCGGAGCCCGGCGGAGCAAGCAGTCAGCCACCTGGTTTCAGCCGCCCAAGGAGCACCGATACGGCGCAGCGCTCTCTGCTGCGGCGGGATTGGATTGCTGCTTTCGCGGAGCGGAGCAGGAGCGGGGGCGTGTAATATGAAGGACCGCGCAGCGGCAGGACCCGAGAAAAGGTCTCTGCTGCTGCTGCTTCGCCCGGGAAGAAGAAGAAAAACAGTGTATAGCTCGCCTTTTGGTGGTCCTATTGTGCTCTCTGTGCCCGCGGGACCCCACACAGATTCTCCGTCCGTCTGCCTCTATCGAACACACTGGTGGCCTGCGGTCGCGGGGGCTCGCTTGTTTGACTTGTTCGATGGGCCTCGACCCAGCTCGCCCCGTCGCCCCTGCCGACGTATCTCCATCCATCCAGCCCCTCGATGCTACAGTGGTACCTTACTCAATGCCTCACACCAGCCAGGTAGAAAACGCACAGCAAAGTGGACAAAACGGATTAAAAAAAAAAACGTCGGCGTTATGCACACGGTAGAGCATGCTGCCCAGCGATGCGCGGGGGTTGACAATGCGAGGGGGGGGGTAAAGAGGGAGAAGTTTGGGTGGGGGTAAGGGATGGGAGGCTCCTTAAGCGCTAATCAGGTTATCCCCCGCAGCAAAACGTGACCGACTTGTTCAAAAGAGTGTGTCCACACAGTACGGTACTGGAGCTGGAGGCTGCATTGTGAGAAAAAGAAATATATACAACATTCCCAGCAGTTTTAAAACCATTAGAAATAAAATTAACTGCAAGGTGATTTTTTTTTTTGCCGACCCTTTTGGTTCAGTCTAGCTACAGAAGGTCAGGATGTACTGATTGCACCTTTCTTTTTTTTTTTCACTGCCGTAAATCGTAGAGGACGAAGTTTCAAAATCGCATCCTTTTTTCGACAGTTTAAAACTTTTGCATATACGTATTTTCTTTTTTAACAGTGTGTATTGGTATTGGTGAACCAGTCGTGGCGTGGCGGGGGCGTAAGCAGAGGATGGGAGAGGAATGAATAGATGAATGGGTTTGTGAAAGGAGCGCGCGGCGGCGGAGCGAGAGAAAGAGAGAGAGAAAAAAAATATGAGCGCCGGGGCGCGGCTTTTTATCGGTGGAGTGGAAAGGGAGGGGATGAGGAAAAGCGGCCGAGGCGGTGAAGCTATTTATTGCGCGGGAGGTGCGAGGCTGAAGTACACGTCGTGCCGTGTCGGCCGGGGCCAATCGGACCACTTATTCGATTACCGCGCGGATCACCTGGAGGGCGCGCCGTGACACAGCATAGCAGCACACCAGCCCGCCGCAGAGCGTATCCTCGACGCACTTAAAACCCTTTAATGTTACATTGCTGTTTTCGGGCGTTTTTAAATGCATAGATTACAGGCATCGATTTCTCTTCAACTTGTTATTCACACCGAAAAGTGCATCCGTCATTCGTCGTTGCCGACGTGACTTGCCAAATGAGTTTAGCGTCTCATAGCGCCTGATGCGTAGGCAACATCTGGCCTGCAGCGCATGCGTGTACTGCAGTGTGGCCTATCCCGAGTCTCGCAGGCGCCGAGCTCCCCAGCTCTCCCAGTGTAGTTTACCGAATGAATCTGAGTAAGAGGGGCGTACTTTCTGGACGATCCCTTGCGGCGGCCCTCAGCGCTTCACCGAATAATCCAAACCCACCCGGACTCCTCCACGCGGTAAAGTATGAATTTACAAAGTAAGGGCGTGGTAAATTAGCTTCCTGGTACAAAGTC
>NW_026268253.1:4944-5230 GCF_000697945.3 Frankliniella occidentalis | reverse complement strand
ACCTGTAGTAGTCGTAGTTAGTTCTCTGGAATGAAAAGTCTCCAGTCAGGCAGCGGTACCCGCGAGTAGCGCCCTCACCTCCCTGGGGCGCAACACGAGGCGGGGAAGGGCAGGACCCCTGTCCGCTTTTAGAGCTACGGGGATGAGGCCCCGGCGGAGCACGGGGAGGAGGGGGACGAGCTTCATGATGAGGCTGCAGGAAATGTCCGGACACCCACGCGACACCAGCGCGCCATGGTTACTGCCGCCTCCTCCACCCCGCGCTGCAGCCGAGGCAAAGAATTGG
>NW_026268253.1:0-449 GCF_000697945.3 Frankliniella occidentalis | reverse complement strand
CAGTGCGCTCCCGTCCCGTTCCGCCGCTCCGCCCCATCATCATTCCTGGTCCTTTACAAGAAGAGGAGATGGAAGTCTTCCGCCGCGAGCAAACACGCAGCAGAGTGTGTTACTTTAATTACCGTCGGAATCTCCGTCCGCTCACACAATCACCGACTGTTGTGAAGTGTACTCCTCGCCCGAGTAGAGGACGTCCCGCACAAACCTTTCACTCTGCACCGGACACCCACGTGTGTGTGAATATCGCACACTTGTAGATGTGTAACGCCATTCGTAAACATAAAGGCCCAAAGTGTGAATTTTAAAGGAAAATACACACCTTAACCCGCTCAAGTTTACGACTGGGCATTAACACACCTGCAAGCGTGTGACATTCACACACTTGCGTTTCCAGTGTATGAGAGAGCGATGAGCGAACAGCAGTGATGCTACCTCGCCCTCTCGGGGGG
>NW_026268252.1:19856-20260 GCF_000697945.3 Frankliniella occidentalis | reverse complement strand
TGATTTCATGATTGCAGGTGGATTTCAAATGATTTCGGGAGGATTTCAGGGAGGGCGTACACATGATTTCAGGAGTGGCGGCCCCCTCGGAGTTCTAACCGGTTCTAGCTTTGATTTGTTTTTCCGGTCGGTGACGGGTGCCCAGTATAGTTGGAGGGGGGGTGAGGGTGAGATTGGCACACACCTTTACATTATGTTTAGGATAAGGTGTCATCCGCTAAAAAGGACCCTTTTGTAACAGAGATTTACTCAACAAAGTTCTGGAGTAAAGAATGAAGAGCAGCTGGGCGAGACCGACTCGTCCCTCGCGTTGCACCCCCTAACGGTGTCCGGTGGGCGCCCCGCCGCCCGGGGCGGATAGGGTCCCGGAAGGCGGGCGTCACGTCGGCCGGCAAGAAGAGCCC
>NW_026268252.1:14147-14851 GCF_000697945.3 Frankliniella occidentalis | reverse complement strand
TAATGACAAACCTCGAAAATGGCATAACATACGACGGGCCAGACTCTTATCCCCCACCCCCACCCCACAACACGTCCGATCCGAGCTGCTCGTCCTCGCCGTTCCCCCTCCTCTGCCTCGCTGCTGCTTCACTGGGCCAGCACACCCTCCCGACGTGAATATGGACCAGGACGATTCTAAAGCCTTTTCTGTTGCGAAGTTTGGCCTGCTCCTGTTTCCATGTCGTTAGCGGCCACAGAGAAGGGGGAGTGCTAAAAGCGACAAACAAGACGGACGGTGAAAAACGCTGGAAAAGCCGATGGTGTCGAGCGTCTCCCGTCGCGTCCCATAGAGTTAGAGGTTGTGGTAATATATCATCAGCCCCCCCACCCCCACCGCCCACACCCACCCCAAAAAAAATTGTCACACAAAGCACGTTACGGTGAAGGCGCCTGAAGTGTTTTCACGTTAGTAGAAAGGAAACACTAATATTGAAGTCACTGGTTTATTATCGCCGAAGTGATACAGGTGACGGTCCAGCTCAGACTGACTAGAGCCCCGCAAAGAGCGAGCTACGAGAGCTAGCTAGACCCCTTCTTCGGCAGGTGAGAGGGGGGTCGGGGTAGGCATTTAGCTCGCGTAGCTCGCTCTTTGCGGGGCTCTAAGACTGACCTCTCAGACACAGAACAGTCACGTGGTAAGCTAACGTACCGACAGGTGGCGCT
>NW_026268252.1:10480-10818 GCF_000697945.3 Frankliniella occidentalis | reverse complement strand
GGTGAGCACACCTGATTTTTATTTTATTTCACCCTGCCGCCTCCCCCCAATCCCCTCACCGGGGAGCGAAATCCGTGAGCGATACGCGTGCGCGGTGAAGAAGAGAGGAGAGGTAAAGGGGTGGGCGTGGCAAGCCCTTTAGTGGCCACCCGCAAAAGGACACACATTTCCTTCTTTTTGTT
The DNA here is from genome assembly GCF_000697945.3 of Frankliniella occidentalis. Taxonomy (NCBI): domain Eukaryota; kingdom Metazoa; phylum Arthropoda; class Insecta; order Thysanoptera; family Thripidae; genus Frankliniella; species Frankliniella occidentalis. Next base: position 10,636 of record NW_026268252.1, on the reverse strand, counting down.
CGCAGAAGGCAAATATTGTCGCGAGTGCAGGTGCAAGTCTCTTTCTTTCTTGCCCCCCCTTCCCCCTCTCCCGCCCTCTCTGTGCCCAGGAGAGACCGCCATCCGGCTTTTTCTCGTTTGTACGGCCGCAAAGGGGCGCGCTGCTGCTTACCCGGG
>NW_026268252.1:5479-6140 GCF_000697945.3 Frankliniella occidentalis | reverse complement strand
TACATTTTGACGATTTAACAAAACAAATTATCAACACACTCGCGACCGATCGACTTAGATATCGGCTGGACGGAGACAGCTGCAGCAGCAGCCCGTACCGGAAGTAGAACGAAACTGGGCGCGTCGCATCGTCTGCACGGCGATTATTCGGACGTCAGACGGGGACTGAGGGTGGACCTTGGCGACGAAGTCCCGGCTCACCTCTCACCTCACTAAATGAACACAAAAAAAAATATCGCCACAGTTTGATATGTTGTTTCCCGCACTGTGCGAACGAAAATCAATTTTTCATGTGGGTTCGATACCCGCGTACGTCTCGGGACGGAAAAAGATAACAAGATAACAGTCCGCTCGGAAGTAAGGCCTCGGAATTTGGTTCTGAGTCTTGCCCAGTGCGAAATGAATTTTAGGCGATATCGAATCGATTTCAGAACGATATCGTTTTTAAGTTTCTGACTCAGAACTGATATGAAAATGGTCCCGAAATCGACACTTTTCTGATGTCCGATATCGTTCTGATGTTAATTCGATATTCGCATTTATCATTGGGTGCTCACCTTGGGACAAAGTCCAACAAGTTAGACCAGTTAGATATGTAGTGCATCTGGTAAAAAAGAAGGAAAAAATTCATGGAAAAATTACCTGGCAGGAGAGGGCGGAA
>NW_026268252.1:0-488 GCF_000697945.3 Frankliniella occidentalis | reverse complement strand
CGCCCGCGGCCACCACCAAGAAGTCCGCAAAGGCAAGCAAGAGAGTCTCGGTAAGCCTGCGAGCAAGGTGTGCGGCCCCGTCCAAAACACAGATGGGCACCCTATACCATGGAGGAAACTCGAGAGAATTGGGAATTTCATAAGTGGTGTTCCACGAGGCTTTTGGACGTTCTCCTCGTGTTCGTCGCCCATAGAGTCAATCTGAATTTTGGACTGGGTAAGTTCGACGGGTTGGGGTTAGGTTAGGGGCGTCCGTCGCATTATTATTATTATATAACCAGAACATAATTTTAGAAATTAAAAGTTTCTCTTTGCCTTCGTACGCAAAGTCTTTGTAAACTAACGGAAGGGAAGGAGCTCCTCCCAAAACCACACACAATGTGAGTCCAGCGGTCGGCTATACGGACATGAGCCCGCCTGGAGTTGAGCCCGAACCACTGTAGGCCCAAGCAGTGTCCGATATAAGTCCAGCTAGATGTAGCCAGGAC
>NW_026268251.1:16728-19220 GCF_000697945.3 Frankliniella occidentalis | reverse complement strand
GCAGGGCGGGACGGGGTGGGGCAGGGCAGGGCGTGGCGGCCGCACGAGCGCTGTCAAGTGACAATGAACAGCAGGATGGATGGCCTGACCGTGCCCCGGCCGGCGGGGCACAAGCCTCTGCTGGGCCGGCGGGCGTTCCGCCCCCAGAGACACACACACACGCACACACACAGACGCGCGCACACACATACACTCACGCGCGCACGCACGCATGCGAGTACCGGACGGAGGGGAGCCCTCTGCTAGCCGAGTGGGGTGGCCTGCCTAAGCAAAGCCCCCCGACGGCGGCGGCGCTTTTTGCAAACCGCGCGTCATTTTGCGTAGGCCGGCCCGCACCATAACGTCTATGTGCGTGGGTATGGGACGGGGTGGGCCCTCCTCGAGCGGAGTTTGGGAGTAGAGTTAGAGGGGGAAGAGCGAGGGGGAGGGAGTACGTCAGGCAGAAGAATGGGGCCAATTTCTCTAATGCCATCTTTATACAGCCCCGCCCATGTGCGGCGCGCGCGCCAAAGTGCGGCCGATCTCATGGAGGGACGTCATCTCACTTCTACGCACTGTGGGGTCGTGGCAGTGGGGTGCTCTGCTGAGAGCTCGGCGCCGTCTCGTTCCCAGAGTAGGTAGACTGTGTAGCCCGCCTCCGAGCTCGCGCGCGGGCGGGGCCGCTCGCTTTGTTCTTGCCTCCAAGATGCCCGACATTCTGAGCAGACGAAAATAACTACTAAAGTGTGCACATGCGCGCCGGGTATGAAGCTGGACCATAGAGCTGGACGGCAAGAATGCGCGCGCGTTTTTCAAACACGAATAATAACAACACCGCGGGTGACGTGGTGGCGGCCGCATATGAGGCGCCACGGGGGCAGGGCTGTTTACCTCGGTTTAACGCCCCCTATGCATGTGCGTGGCCCCTTTCGAACGCACTTGTGAGTGTGTGTGTGTGTGTGTGTGTGTGTGTGTGTGTGTGCGTGCGTGTGTGTTTGTCCGCGCCTGCTGGTGCGTGTGTCGGGGGTGTGTTCTGTTTGCGAGCACCACCTGCTAAGGGAGCGGCACACATCACTAATGTGTGTTGGACTGGGCGGGCGGCCCGAGGAGTGTGGGACGTCGAAGGGAAGGCGCAGACGGCCGCTGCTGGGGGGTGGGGTGCGGAGGTGTAAGGGAAGGGGGTACGTACTCAGGGAGTGGCAGCAGCTGCAGCTACGGAAACACATGATTTTGAGAACGGCACGCTATTCTCCTCCTCGAGCTTGCGTGCCCGGATGTTTTCTTGGTAAATAAGAGGTTAGCAGAGGGAAAACATACCGCGCGCACTTTCTTAAATATGCTGTGCCGCGTGCATGCACGCGGTGTTTTGAGTGTTGCCTACGCTCCTTGAGACCAAACGGTGCGCACTGTCAACTTCTAAAGAGTGCAACAAAGCATGATGGCGTTCATCAACGCCATTGTTCACAAGTGTAGGTGTTGGACTGGAATTTAAATAACCATACGTGTCCAAAATATTGAGTCAAACACTTCTGACTCTAGCATTTTCAGTGATCACCCAGAAATCATGTCCACCGTCATTCGCCGCCGAGAGCCTGCCAAGTTCAGCCTCTGCAGGCTCTTATAACGCCTGGTAGGTAGGCAACATCTTGCCTGTAGGGCATTCATGTACTGCAGGGCAGCCTACCCCGTGTCTCGCAGGCGCTGGGGATGAAAATTCAATCATGTAGGAAATGAAATATGGTCAGGGTTTAAAACAGAGAGACGCGAGTGTAATTACTGACGAACCAAGTATGACAGAAAGTTGCCAACCACACAAGGGGTGCGGGGCCGTGTGGTCGGGGGCGGGCAGGACGGAACGGGCTGCGTCACCGCGTAATGAGTGGCCAGCACATGTTTCATTCAGCAGAGATTGCGGAGCGGGCACGATGAAAGGGAATCAGATCAGCGCGATGGGCGATGGACCTGGAATCCACTGGGAGGAAAACGCACTCTGCAGCCTGGGGAAAACGTCATTATTGGCAAAGCACATAAAAATAGAAATAAATGCACGATGTAGAAATAAATAAAAAAACGCGATTCACGATAGCGGGCGGGCGAATCGTTTTTGTCGAGGGAAGTGGCCATGAGGGGGTGTGTCCCCGGAGATTGTTATCCGATTTCCCTTTTTTGACGAACTGAAACTGAGTCAAGCCGTCAGGCCTCCACGTTATATACGACGTGATACGTATCACACGTTTACACTCTGTCTAAGCGGACTGTCATTGGAAATATTATGTGAGGGTTTGATGTGTGTCTATGTAAGAGTGAGAGAGATAGTGATGTGATGTGGGTAACAAGGGAGCAGGAAAAAAAAGAGAGGGCTCGGATAGTAGAAAACATGTTGGTGGCATTGAGCGTTCGGCACGCCGTCGTCTCAGTTTGCTGACCGGGTGCGACGAGTTGGATGAGTTTGTCGCTGTCAGTGGGAAAAGTGGAGAGAGATTGAGAGAGAGAAGAAGAGGGAGTGGGGGGGG
>NW_026268251.1:14763-16269 GCF_000697945.3 Frankliniella occidentalis | reverse complement strand
GGCGGGGCGGGGCCGACGCGACGCAGCTGTCGAGCTCTGATTGATATTTTCCCGTCAGTCTTCGCCCTTGCTAACGGCGCTGCCGTCGCGCCCTCGCCTCCATACCTCGCTGCTAGAAATGTTTGTGTGTCGCGCCTGCCTGCAAGGGCGTCGCGAGCGCAGCGCCGCGTAGCGACTTGACCGGTGGCGGCGGCAACCGTTAGCGCCAGGACGCGAAGGCGAACATCACAATCCTCCTTACAACCAGACTGGCAAAGAGCGGACTAACTTGATAAGCTTCCCCCGTGCCAACTCCTTTCAGTATCTTCAGTGTCGAGAAGAGTGGATTTGTTTCCCCCCCCCTCTCTTTTTCTCCCTGTACCATGACTCGCTGCCGCTGCCCCCTCCCCTTTCCTTCCTTCCTTCCTTCTCTCTCTGTCTCTGTCTGTCTCTATCTCTGCCTCTCTCTGTCTCTCTTTCTTTCTTTCTCTCTCTCTCTCTCTCTCTCTCTCTCTCTCTCTCTCTCTCTCTCTCTCTTCCCTACGCTCGCTCGCTTCACCGCCCGTCGTGCGCATGGGCAGGGCGAGGAGTTTTTGTGTCGCGCGTTGATTGCCGGGAGGAAGAAGAAACACAATCCATGAAGGTGTTTCAGTCTGTATTACAGGCGGCCAGGCAGGCAGCCAGGCGACCTTCAGAGGTCGACCTACAGCTGCAGGGGTGGCCGGAGAGGGGAGGGGACAGAACAAACCTGATTCAGACGGCAAATGGCGAGGCTGGATGAGTCCTCGCGCCCAGCCCGGCCCTGTCCGACGAGGTAAGTTTTGCTCGACAAAAACTTGAAAGTACACGTACAACAGCAGCGGCAGAGATAGGGGGACGAGCCGGGACGGTCGGTCGGCGTGGACGACCTGGTCTCTGCCGCGCCGCGCCACCTCACGCTACGTCACCACCCCGGGGTACAACATCGTCTGTCACCGCAAAACCGACTGGGCGGAACCCGGGAGGGCGCCCCCCGGTGTGGCCAGACAGCGTGGTGCAGGACCCCCCCCCCTCCGCCCCGCTCCCTCATTCCATGAAACTTGCCCCGTTTAAATCCTTTTGACAAGTTGCTGAATGAAGAGCGGTTGATCGAGGGGGTGGCGGCGGCGGTCGGGGCTGATTGGACGGCCATGCGGAATGTCTGCGACTAGCGTGGCTGGCGTGGCTGGCGTGATGCTGCGCCAATAATATTGGTAGGCAGAAACAGGGTAACGAACGGTGCCCCCTCCGCGCGCGGAGGCGTTGCAGTTAGAAGAGGGGAAGCACGAGGGAGAGCGGCAGAGCGCCGCTGACAACGGCGGCGGGTAAATCGGCGGAGTATATAGCACTGCAGAGGCATCCTATGCGTAACTGTTGAAATGGTTTCGGGTGATTAAGCGTTCCGACGCCCTGAGCCCGTTCAGGGGGGTTGGAATGACGAAGGACGTGCTGCTCCAGATACGAGCGGGGGGTGATAAGATCGAGGGGAATTCGGTGGGAGACGGGGGG
>NW_026268251.1:10099-10663 GCF_000697945.3 Frankliniella occidentalis | reverse complement strand
AGGGATTTTGTTACCTTCTTCAAACGGTATGTTACTTTAAGTTTCAAGAAACCCACTTCGACACATCCATGCCACAAAGGTGGATGAAAAAGCGGTGAACAAAGATGCATCAGAACACGGTCGCTCAACAACGACGCATCATGATCTCAGCATACTCGCCTTTGGAGTCCTCTCACTCAACGAGGAAAAGTTGTACCGTTTTCGGCGAAACGCCATTTTAATTACCATCATCTCATGCTAAAAGAGATCCAACACCCAACACAATGCGCCATCTCAGTGAGAGGCCTCCTAAGGAAAGCACACCGAAATCCGCGAAATACAGATCCTTTGTTGTTAAACGACCGTGTCTGATGCGTCTTTGTTCAGTGGCTGCTTCTAGATCGGCCTTTCTTGCATGGATGCATTAACTTTCGTTCCTGTCAAGAGAGGTGACAATGATTTTCCAACATTCCAACAGGATCCCACCCTCTCAAAACGTGGTGCGTAAGCAGGTTGTTATGCAGACGAATCTTGACACAAACTCAGCCGAAATGCGGTGAAGAGCAGGACAATGCAGGGGGGGGG
>NW_026268251.1:7942-10049 GCF_000697945.3 Frankliniella occidentalis | reverse complement strand
AGCGGCGCGGGGGAGCGCGGGCGGGTGGGGAAGCCGCCTTGCTACCCCCACCCTCGCCTTTTGTGATTCTTGTGTTCTTCTTAGCGCGTCGAGCGGAATAGCCTATTGCCTAGCCCAGACAAGGCTATGGGGACTTCTTGCAACTTGCCTTGTTATTTATGCACTAGACATGACCACTATGTTTTCTCACTATCGTTTATAAGACAGGAGATAACGTCCGTCAAAATGAGTCCACTGTTCGTTCACTGTCATCATCGGACACACTTCAAAATAGCACTAACACCGAATTATCTTGCCCATTTGCATCTTCGTGTAGTCGCCATATTTCTGATTCAACAACACTGACCTGCCTTTAACCCTGTAACCGCAGTAGGGGCAGTCACCTTTTTCGACTGTCGACTGTCGTTAGCTTCACCCCCCCCCCTCTCTCTCTCTCAAACCTCCGGTATTCTCCTCGTCGTTTGCTGTCGTCTGCAGTCGAGCACTAGTGCAGCCCAAAGTGAGGTTAGGTGTTTAGAGGGAACATAGAGAGGACAGGCCATCGCTCGGGACGTGTGGCCGGGTAGCCGTCGCGTCGGGCGCCGGCCCATCCCAGGCATGCCGGAGTACACCCTCGCGATGGACAGGGTCAGGCTGATCTCGCGTCGGCGTTGAGCGGCATCATCTGTCGTTCAGGATGATCTTGTCGTCCAGGACGAGCTGCTGCGGCACTTCGGCGCGCGCGATGGCGTTGAGCATGCCGGCCTGCAGCGCACCATCTCGCGCACCAGAACCTGGCCGTGCACAGCGCAGTGCCTGCTGCAGGTGCTTGCACGCAGCCAGCCCACGTCTCGACGATCTGGACCTGCTGCGAGTGCTCGCAGCGTCGTTGCGGCTCGTGCACCTCGTCGTCGGGGACGGACCGTCATACCATCCAGGGTCGAGGCGAGGGAGTCCTTCGTCCCGTCATGCCCGGGCTCACCCCAGCTTTCAATCTCGAACGTCGATGGGGTCCATCTCTAAGGTGGGGGGAGGGTGGGTTGTTACGGGGAACGCCTGCCGGGTAGGCCACACGCACCAACTCTCGCGCCTGGAAGTAGGCAGCCTCTCCTGCAAGGGTGGCTGTCTGCCGCTGGGGGCGAGAGATGGCGCTGCCGTCTGCCTTTCTGGAGTTCCTTTCTCCTCACCTCGCCTGACCAGAGATCAGCTGGTGGGCGAGAGCGCTGGCGCTGCTTGGTCGGGGACGTACCGTCTTACCGACCCTGTCCATCGCGAGGGTGTACTCCGGCATGCCTGGGATGGGCCGGCGCCCGACGCGACGGCTACCTGGCCACACGTCCCGAGCGATGGCCTGTCCTCTCTATGTTCCCTCTAAACACCTAACCTCACTTTGGGCTGCACTAGTGCTCGACTGCAGACGACAGCAAACGACGAGGAGAATACCGGAGGTTTGAGAGAGAGAGAGGGGGGGGGGTGAAGCTAACGACAGTCGACAGTCGAAAAAGGTGACTGCCCCTACTGCGGTTACAGGGTTAAAGGCAGGTCAGTGTTGTTGAATCAGAAATATGGCGACTACACGAAGATGCAAATGGGCAAGATAATTCGGTGTTAGTGCTATTTTGAAGTGTGTCCGATGATGACAGTGAACGAACCGTGGACTCATTTTGACGGACGTTATCTCCTGTCTTATAAACGATAGTGAGAAAACATAGTGGTCATGTCTAGTGCATAAATAACAAGGCAAGTTGCAAGAAGTCCCCATAGCCTTGTCTGGGCTAGGCAATCAAGTGGTGTGCACACTGGGTCTGGTCTGGTGTATCCTAGAGTGGGAGAAAACCCCTTCAGTGGATATTACTGAAATACTGGTGAGTAAAACTAAGCGTTTGATGTCTCCCACTGATCAATAGGACCACGGCCATTGATTTGTTTTTGGTATTAACATTTTATTTTCTCAACAAAGTCGAACAAATATCTTTAAGTTTTTAAAACTATTAGTTAAGTATTGCTATCATTTATTCAAACTTTGGATTATATATTTGATAACATTTTAATTTTCTAAAGTCAATTAGTAGTTCGTATTACAAATCCATTAATGATGACTCCGACGGTAAATGTTTAATAGTGGTGA
>NW_026268251.1:5282-7892 GCF_000697945.3 Frankliniella occidentalis | reverse complement strand
ACTGAAATACTGGTGAGTAAAACTAAGCGTTTGATGTCTCCCACTGGTCAATAGGACCACAGCCATTGATTTGTTTTTGGTATTAACATTTTATTTTCTCACCAAAGTCGAACAAATATCTTTAAGTTTTTAAAACTATTAGTTAAGTATTGCTATCATTTATTCCAACTTTGGATTATATATTTGATAACATTTTAATTTTCTAAAGTCAATTAGTAGTTCGTATTACAAATCCATCTATGATGACTCCGACGGTAAATGTTTAATAGTGGTGACCTGTGTGTACCATACGAACGAGTCAACTGTTGTTCGTATTATGAACCTTTATCTTCGTATACTACGAACAAGGGTATTCGTATTATGGCTGCTACAGATCCTTCGTATCTTACAAACTGAAAGCTTCATAATACGAAGACCTCTCTTCGTAAGAAACTAAGAGTGAAACGTACTGCACTGTATCAGGCAGCAGGCAGCGCGCCCCAGCCCAGCGCCGCTCCCGCGGGCTTGCAGAGCTCTCCCGATGAATGCTGTGGCAGGTGGCAGCCAGGTGAGACCGGCGGTCCTCCACGCCGAGCCGACCTCGTCAGGAGCCTCGTCGGGGAGTCCGAGTTGGACAGTTGGCGGGGCGGCTGGACGGATGGACCCGTACCCGCGCTGCATTTGCAAACAACAGCAGTCCATCTTGCGGGCCTCGGTGGCCTCCCCGCCGGCCTGGGGCGGTGCAAGACCCCGGCACGATATATGTAACTGTCGGCGCACAGGGGAAGGGAAAAGGGGGTGGGGGAGAGGGTGTCCGCCACGGCTGCTGGGGGAGAACGGGGCGGACTGGAGGTGGATTAGTGGTGACCTTTTGTGAAAGAAGCGAGGCAGCTGAGCACGGTGAACGAAAGGAGGAACCTGGAACTGGAGGGACGGTTGGGATGTCATCGGAATGCAAGTCTGCAGGAAGTAGTAGTGCGCCGAGACAGGAGCCTTGTGATGCGGATAAAGGAGCTCTGTCTTTCTCAACTTGCCCCGCGGGGGACCCGGCAGACGGTAACACGAAGTAAAAGCGCTCCTAATGAAGTATTTTCACCGTGGCAGCGACGACACGCTCTTCATAACCTTCTACCTCTCAGCCGTGCTCTCTCCCCGCCTCTCTATAATCCCTAAGTAAAAGGCTAAAATGACGACATTTCATTTTAGCGCTACGGAAATTGTGAGCATGCTTGTCGTATGGGTTCGTCCCAGAAGTTCGGCCAAAAATGTACGTGGAGTTAGGGCGCCTGCGAGACTCGGGGTAGGCCACCCCGCAGTACACGCGTGTACTGCAGATAAGATGTTGCCTACCCATCAGGCGTTTATGAGAGCATGCAACAGAGGCTGAACTTGGCTCTCTCCCCACCTCTCTATACTCTCTAGGTAAAAAGATAAAATGGCGACATTTAATTTTGGTGCTTCAGAACTTGTGAGCATGCTTGTATGGGATCGTCACAGAAGTTTGGCAAAACAATTACGGGAGGCTAGGGCGCCTGCGAGACTCGGGGTAGGCCACCCCGCAGTACACGCATGCACTGCAGACAAGATGTTGCCTACCCATCAGGCGTTTATGAGAGCATGCGTGCATCAGAGGCTGAACTTGGCAGGTTATCCTCTGGATGATCTCTCTGAATGTCCGTCGCAGGTGGCGCATTGCGAGAGTGCTGCAGCGAATAATACCTTTCCAAGCACGACGGGCGCTTACATGCAGGTTGCAGGAAAGGGGAGGTGGGCTGGCGCGGATGAAGGGCAGCGAATTGCCAACCCTCGCGCGCGCGCCTGCAGATATTCTCCAACCGGCGCTCGAGTGGCCCTCCGCGTGCCGTTCTGGGCAGTCAAAGTGCCGCCCCGCCACACCCCGCGCCGCCCCGGCTGCGGCTGTCTGCTATCTCTCGGAGTGATACGCACAGAGGCCTGATGCTACTGCCGCCGCCGCCGCCGCTGTCTGCATGGTAATGTGCCGGCCACAGCGTGATCCACCTGAGGCTGACTGGCTGCCAGCCCGGGGGGTAGAGGGGGGGGGGGGGCTCACCGAGATGAAGCCCATTCAGGACCCGCCCAACACTGCTCCCCGTCACTATCTCTCGGTCAGCAGCCCCGTCTGCCGAACATGTGTGTGTGTGTGTGTGTGTGTGTGTGTGTGTGTGTTTGTGCGAGCGTCTTTGTGCGAGTGAGCGTGCGGGTGTGCGTGCGCTGGGAGTCTATACTTGTGCGCAGCACCGCGCCCCCGAAGGAACTTGAAGAGTCCAGAGTCTGTTTGCTTGTCCCCCCTCCCCTCCTCCTCCTCTCTTTCCCTTTGCCCCTGGTGGTTTCCAGTAGAACGGTTTCAGCCCCACTGTAACCGGGTGCGGGTGGTTCTGCCCCCCGCAAGTCGACCAGGCAACACCACCGTATATCCCTGACCCGAGGGGAAAGGGGAGAGAGAGGGGAATAGAGAAAAGGGGGGGGGGGCAGCTCTACGTACGGAGCTATACTTCTCACGATGAAAACAATATTTTCTGATGGAAAAGGGAGAAATTATAGTAACACTTTATGTTAGAGGAAAACTCCTCAAACAATGTAGGAGTAAATTTTATTCACAGACTTGGGAGT
>NW_026268251.1:0-1435 GCF_000697945.3 Frankliniella occidentalis | reverse complement strand
CCAATAAAGTGTCGATTTCCTTTGCACCACTCATAACGCTCCTCCTTTTCCTTCTATTTTTTTCTCTGCGCCACTCGCGTGACCTTTGCGAGGGTCGACCCTATTGGCAGTCAGTTGTGTATCATCATCGGCTCGTTAAGTCACGACCGAGTTGGAGTTCTGCGGGAGCCCGCAACGAGGACGGCGCGCAGTAAGACAGTAAAGCGCTGTGATTTCATTCCGCTTCCGCACTCGATACTTCCAGAGAGAGGGCAGCGAGCGAGGGAAAAAAGGCGGAAATCGCAAGATGGAGATGGTGCCAGGTCACTGCGCAGCGCGCACAGCTGGTGCAGCCAGGTGCACAGGTGTGGCAGGTGAGGAGCGGCAGCTGCGTGCGCGCGCGACTGGACTGGAGCCGCAGAACTCATTCAGCCCGACGAGCTGCTCCGGGCTCACTCGGACGTGCACAGTTTCCGTATGGGCGGTGAGCGCGTCCGGGCCGTCCGGGGGCCGCCCGTCCTACATCTCCACGCCGCCACTCGCTTTGCACAAACCACTCTCCGTTATTTGATGGGACGATCTTTATTCCGGACGAACGCAGCGCGGCGTCGGCGCCAACACGGCGCCCAACGGGTCAAGGAGAGAGAGAGGGAGAGAGAGGGAGAGAGAGAGAGAAGTGGAGCTGCAGCGATGCGCCGATGCGCGCGCAAGAGAGATAGGAGGTGGAGGGTTTTCGTCTGGTTCCATAATTTTTCTCCTCAGCCGCCACAGCTTCTCTTGATCGTCCCGTCTGGAGGCTACGCCCCTCGAGCAGACCGCATGCACCGCGCTCCGAATGCAACATGGAACGACTCCCGTGGGAGGGGGGGCACGCATGGACGCACAAAGAGCGTTGACTACCACTACTTCGCCCACTCTGCGGCTGGGTGAGATGACAAGAAAGAGGAGAGGAAGAGCACTCGAGAGATGTCTGCACCGTAACCGAGGTGTTCTCTTCCTGCCTTAAACACACACACACGCACACATCAACAAAAAGAGAACGAAAGGGATCAAACTTGCTAGAACTATTTGTTTAGCGCAGGAGCCACAGAGGACCATTCGAGGCGGGAGGGGAGATGGGTGCGCTGGATGGTGGGGAAGTGTACATATGCACTTTGGCAAACTTTATAATCACATAAAATTGTAATTTGTGCTGGTTGCTCGGTATTACCCCCCTAGCTGATGCTGGCCGGAGGGCAGAGCGCTCGCAGCGAGCGGCCCGAACTGTGACACACTTATTCGGCCCCACCCGGATACCCCCTCCCTTTATATATTGCATGTGTTTGCGTGTGTTCGAGGTTGCGATTGCCGATGGGTTTAGCCACCCCGACCGAAATGGTTGTCGTTGAGCTTAAACCAACATGTGTGTCCTCGCGTGGCACTTTGACGTAGTTTTGTCGGGGAGGGGGGAGGGGAG
>NW_026268250.1:23695-24610 GCF_000697945.3 Frankliniella occidentalis | reverse complement strand
GGGGGGAAGCGGTGGCGGCGGAAAGGTGTGCTCGCCAGCGGGCAGCGTGGTGGTGGTATCGGGAACCCGCGGGCGGGGTGCGCCGGGTACTCTCTGATGGTACTGCTGCGTTTGTTGTGGTCGAGGCATGTTTGGAGAGCAGCAGGGTGCCCGCGGGGACGGCGTCGTCGGACGCGAGGACGACGCCGACGACGACGACGACGATGATGGAGGCAGCCGTACGCGATGAGGAAGCTGCCCGTCGTCGTCGCGTCGCTTACCTGGCGCGGCGCCAGCCCGGGAGCGGCGGCGCGCGGCCCGCGCGAGCGTGGACACCGGTCCGGCCGCCTCGTGGAGGATCGGGAGGAGGTGGGGGAGGGGGCCTTGCGTCATCGGGTATCGCTTTGCTCGCCTCGGGGGGACGGCGATGGTGTCCCTGTGGGAACACGGCTGCTGCCGCTGCTGCTGCTGCCGCCCGGGCGCGACGGCCGATGAAAACGAGCGAGGGTGAGCTTCGCTTGGCGGCGGCGGCGGGTTCCGCCTGAGCAGCGCTCGCCACCCGCCTGGCACCCTCCCCCGCCCCTCCCTCTTCCTCCAACCCCGTTGAAAATAATTGACATCAGGTGACGTCATTGTTGTGCAGTTTTTAATTTTTTTGTGGTGGTATTTTTTTCGCGTGCCGTAGGCCGGAGTTTGCGCGTGTAACTGTACCCCTTTGGCGCGCGCACGTGCGAATGAAGCTAGGAGGCCGCACTCCGCACACCTGCCAATAAAGGGACCCCCCCCCCCCCCCCCCGGGGCCTATACTCTCGCGCCCTCTTGCGCCGCCCTCACCCGCACTCAAAGTCCCCGCGTCTCCTCTCGCCGACCTGTCGCCCTTGGCTCCGCTGGGCTGTAAAACCACAAGCAGGAACGAGACCACCACACGTGTGTCGG
>NW_026268250.1:18741-19050 GCF_000697945.3 Frankliniella occidentalis | reverse complement strand
GGCGCGGGACTCCTGCCGGTGGTAATCCTCCCGGCAAACCAAATACGCGCCAAACTAACGGCGGTGGTGAGCGAGCGGTGAGCCCCCCTCGGCGGTCTTGGCAGGTGCGCGACGCGCGCCCGCGGGCCGCCGCCGCCGCGCGGCAAGGTCCCGCCCAGGGAGATTGTCGTCAGCTAGGAGAGACACTAATTGAAGATACCTGTACTCCCCGAGTGCGTGGCGTGGCGGGGAGGGGCCGGGCTCCATAAGGGGCCATCGCCATGGGCGGCCGTAACGCATTAGCGACCCGGCCGGCGCCATATTCATGGA
>NW_026268250.1:9428-11636 GCF_000697945.3 Frankliniella occidentalis | reverse complement strand
ACCTCGTCGCGTCGACCTCGTCGCGTCGACCTCGTCATCCACCTCGTCGCGTCGACCTCGTCGTCCATTCACCTCGTCTTCCACCTTCTCTTCTACATTGTCGTCCTCCATACCCACATACGTCGTTGTCGTCGCGTCTACCTCGTCGACGTGCTCCCGCGTCGCTGCCAACCGCCTCACCCCGTCGCCGTTGACACCCTCGTTGACCGACGATATAACCTGAAATAAACCGTGCACCCTCTCCAAAAGTCCCGCCCTCGGTTTTACTTTTGTCCGACGTTTTCCCGGGCCCGCCCTGCTGCTGCTGCTCCCCGCCCAGGGAGATTGTCGTCAGCTAGGAGAGACACTAATTGAAGATACCTGTACTCCCCGAGTGCGTGGCGTGGCGGGGAGGGGCCGGGCTCCATAAGGGGCCATCGCCATGGGCGGCCGTAACGCATTAGCGACCCGGCCGGCGCCATATTCATGGACTGTCATGGAGATGAGATGTCTACCGCCGCATGACTCTCGCTGATAAGGGATTTGACCTGAAATTCTGAAATCCGACACCTCTCCTGGCTCCTCCTCCCCCTTTTCTCTACTTCCCCCCAACACCATTCCCGCCTATTTCGCGTTATGATAATTTATTTTATGATATCGAACCGTAAGCCATATCACCCGGCCTTTTTTAGTCGAATCGAATGTGTTATATCGTATCGGGTATCAGCTTTTTAAAGTATTTTAATGACCAGCCTGCATGGTGTGCTACGTTTAGTGGGTCATCTGGTTATCTTGGGGGCTGGAAAACCCAACGTGTCAGGATCATATTTTTCGTTTTCATTCCAATTTGAACCATGCATTTTTTTCGAGTGTACAACTCGATAAGCCGCCGCTGCTCTGCTGATTTGAATTGAATGCGACACACGGCGGGGCGGTCAGGCCAAGCGCGTCGCGCCAGGAACGGAAAAAAAGAAAGCAGCCGGAGGAAAAAAAATTTGAAAATCATTTCATATACTTTATTTTCTTTCTTAAACGTGCGATCATGCACTTTCGAGAAACCTGCTTGAAGAACTAATAGTTGGGAAAAATCAAAACGCGCAGAGTGAAATCCCCAAGAGAGACTTTTGCAAAAATGATCAACGAAAAGCCCATACGGACACTGCGCACTGCGCGTTAGTACAACTACAAAGGAAACAAATATTTTTCCCACCGATTAAAGAAATATTTGCGCAAAATGGTGTTTCTCTCAACTGCTTTCATCATACACGCGGGCTTGTGAATGAAAATTTCCGGATGGTTGAGTACTGTTTGTGTTTGTGTCTGTTCACACGTGTTGTGCACGTGTTGTGCACGTGTGCGAGCGCGTATCGTAATGCTGTTTATGCCCCACTCGGCCGCGGCGGCGAAGCCGTCCGATTCGAATCGTAGCTGAGGAGCAGCAGCAGCATGCAACTCCGGCGCGACTGCAACTCGGAGGGGGGAGGGGGGAGGACGTGTGTCGGCCGGGACAGCAGACGCCCCCCCGGACAGGCGGACAGCGCGGAGGACAGCCCGGCGGCTGGGAGGATCACTTGGAGTATTTTGGTCCTGTCCGGCGGCGGCGGCGGCCTTTGGCCTCTGGTCCGCCTCTCTGCCTCTCGCCCCCCGCCCTGGCGCGGCGCGGCGCGGCCCTGGCGCGGCGCGGCGGGGCGGACCCAGGCGGAACCACCTCGCGAGCGGCGCGAGCAGAACGGCGGAAAGATTGTGTTGGGCGTGTGTGTTTGTAAATAAGCGCGCCGGTCATTTCACCCGCGCGAAATGTGGAGCAGAGTCGCGCTAGTGAGCTGCTGCTGCTGCTGCTTGCTGACGGGGAGCAGCGGCTTGTACAACCGCATGTGTAAGCAGTACCGCACGGTACCGAGTGTGGCGGGCGCAGAGAAAACCACAAAGTCGCCCGCTCCCCCCTCTCAGACACATACACACTAGTCTGTCTGTGCTGTGGCACTTGGCGCTTTGTGTGTGAGTCTGTTGGAGAATCTAGCGGTATATCGCTGAGGGGACACTGATTGGGCGCTTGCCTACCTGTCCTGCCCCCTTCTCTTCCCTCTGCCCTGCCCCTCGCCTTGCCCCCTGCCCTCTGCCCCCTGCCCCCTGCGTTGCATTGCACATTTTCTTTTTGGTTACAGCTAAAAGTATTACCAGAACTAAAAACACCTAACTATGTCAAGGTTCTTGAAGAAAGTTTACATC
>NW_026268250.1:7854-8568 GCF_000697945.3 Frankliniella occidentalis | reverse complement strand
CTCCGAGCCCCCGGCCCCCCGTCGCACAGCGCCCCACAGTGTTCTCGTGTTACAACGGACAGCACCCCGGGCCTGCGCGGAACGCTGACCCTAATCATTCATTATCTGCGGCCTGGTTGGTTATTGATGGCGATTCCGCACAATGCAGCTCGAAGCTCGCGCGGCTCCAGTCGGCGGCGTTTTGTATTCGTCGGGGCTTATTTACTTTTGGTGTGGACTACCACCCGCCGGTTTGGCGCGCCGCTTTGAAACAGAGTTACGCCCACCTGGCCGTGACTGCGCGGCGCGGCGCATTCGCCCGCACTGCCATTGCCTTTCCTGGAATCTCTCGCGCGAATGGCTTCACTGGCTCGCTTCTCGTCCGGCCGGCATGTGTGACCATCTTACCCCTCCCCTTCTCTCTCTCTCACTCTCTCTCTCTCCCTCTCCCTCTCCCTCTCCCTCTCCCTCCCTCTCCCTCTCTCTCTCGCGCCCCTCTCTCCCTTCCTCTCGCTGCCTCGAACCCCTCCCGCCGATGCTCCTGGCGTGTCTAGTTAAGCCCGTCGTATGTGAGCCACTCGAGGTTGCCTCCGGCGGGCTTGTATCCAGTTGAGAGTCGAGCCACGGCGCGACCGCGTGCGCGGAAATTACATCGCAGCGCGATTGCAAACATGCACTAGACTCGGACAGACTCGGACGGACTCGGACGGACTCGAGCGGACTTTAATCTGGCAG
>NW_026268250.1:5463-6578 GCF_000697945.3 Frankliniella occidentalis | reverse complement strand
ATCTTCGAACAAAGGGATCTCGAACCCGTCCTCGGGGCGGGGTGTGGCCAGTGCGGGCAGACGCTCGCCATCAGCGATATCGGGGCGGGGCGGAGGGTAGCGCCCCTCGCGGCCTCGTGCTGCTCCTTCTACATCCTCTTCCTTCTTGCAGCCGCCAACAATTGCATTTCTACGGCACAATAATCGACTTTGCGGAACGACGTTCACATGTCTGCCAACCGGCGTTGTACGTAGCGACTGGGGCTGTGGGGGGTTGTGTGGGTGCGGAGGCGGCTCCGGGACGCCACCCCTTAGGGCTTCTCGCTTTGCGAAATGCTATAGCGTCAGGAGAGGGTGCGGGGGCGGGGCGGAGGCGGCTGGCGGGTATCATAATGGAATTTTTGAGCGCCAGCTGCCTGCCGGGGAGGCTGGGCCGTGCATGTTTCCCGTGGCCCTATCCTGGTAATTGAGTTGTGTTTTTTCCCTCTTCTGCTCTTTTTTCCTTCTCGGTCGTCGTGACGGCTCGGCTCGGCCGGGCTCGGCCTGGCTCGGCCTGCTCCCCCCGGGAGCACGAGGAGAGCGGGGCGGAGAGCGGAGGAAAGCTGCACCCATATTCACAATTGGTGACGGGGAAGGGGCGGGCCGACGGCCGGTCGAGGGGCGCATCGGCAGAGCGCAGGTGGCGTGCGAGAGAGAGTGCGATAAACTGAGAGAGAGAGAGAGAGAGAGAGAGAGAGAGAGAGAGAGAGAGAGAGAGAGAGAGAGTGGGAGAGACACGTGCCCCATCGTTCGCTCTCAAACACCGGCATACCCGAGGGCATACCTGCAGCCAGCGGAATCCGAAGGACGATCTCTGCAGCTGCTCCACCCTCGTGGTGTCCTGGAATAGAGTCCCTCCGTGTCCGACGCGCCCCGACCACGGCCACGACGAGCCCTCGGATCTCGACTGCCGACCACGGCTACACCGGACGCCGTGGAATGCGGCGGCGGAGGTCGGCGACGAGGAGAGACCGGGTGAGGTCTCGTGACAAGGGAGGCAGAGGTCTACACCGAGGTCGCGCTCTCTGACAAGTCGTGGCGCGGGTCGCTTCCGGGCAGAGGTCGGGATGTGGCTGTGCCACCACGCGGAGGGCTTG
>NW_026268250.1:0-308 GCF_000697945.3 Frankliniella occidentalis | reverse complement strand
CCTCTTTTGAGCTGCGAGTTTGACGGGGGAGGGATGGGGTGGGGTATATGCGAAGGGGAGGAATCTCAGTACGTCCTTCTTTATCACTGCCTCCCTCTCCTTCTCTTTCTCTCTCTCTCCCTCCCTCTGTCAGGCAGCGCCACACAGCGTTCGCGATATTGAAACGAATCGCAATTTCGATGCGGTGTGCGCGATCTTCGAACAAAGGGATCTCGAACCCGTCCTCGATCATCTCTCTTTCTGTCTTTCTTTCCCTCGCTGTCTCCCCTCTCTGTCGCACCCGCTCGCTGCGATAGCGCCCTTCAGTC
>NW_026268249.1:33742-36746 GCF_000697945.3 Frankliniella occidentalis | reverse complement strand
CGGAAAAGTAAGTTTATTCAATCCTCTAAACCGTCCCGGTGTCGTTGTTTAGGTTAGTGTACGGACGTATTGCATTGGTACTATTTTAATTCAATGATAATGATGATAATGACTCAACTCTCGTTATAAACTTTGGTATAGGTGGTACCAAGGTGCTAGATGCATAGGCCCGTTCTAAACTGTTTGAAATCTAACGAAACGCATCCTAACCTCTGCTAGACTGTCGCTCATCTTCTGCTTTGTTTAGTGACGGCGCTACGCCAGGCCACCTCTTCAGTGCTACCTTCTTCTTGTTCCTCTTATCGGGCAACTTCTTGATATTCAGTCCCGTGCTGCATGTTGATTATAACCTGCACATCAGACAGCTACTCTTAGGTATTCATACTCAAAGTCGACGCAACCGTCGCTGGCGTGTTAGAAAGTATCCTGTGTTAACACTGTCGGCAACATGGCTGGTATCGGTCCAGCTGGGCGCCTGCAAGATCTTGCATAGGCAACCATCGTAACACAGCAAGGCGCTGGGCGGGCCGCCGGCTCCACGCGGCTGCTGGGCGGGTTAGCCTACCCAGCGCGTCGCAGGCGCTATCGCTAGAGTAGCCTTAGGAAACTATGTGGACTTGCTTATACTGCGTGCGTGAGCGGGAGGAGACAAAATTCGAGTGGACGAGCACGCTCACGCCGGCGCGTAACCAAGGACGATAGGAGTGGGCGCGCATCAGAGCAATCAGAGGCAGACAGGGCTAAAGCAGACAGCAGATAGTAAACACCGATAATTTCACAATCCTGCGTCCAATTTTTGTTATAAAATCTTAACTTTGTCATTCAAATATTTTTTCTGAACTTAAAAACTACAAATTTGCATACAAATCGGGAACAATCGGGACTTACTATCTGCTGTCTGCCGTCCGACAGCACTCGCTTAAGTTGATGCAGCCAGATAGCCAGAGCTCTCGAGGACTCCTCCCTGGTCGGTCATGTCGGTCCTACGCTCCGTGGCGGTGCTCCTGCTCGCCGGCCTCGCGCTGGCCTCCGGTAAGACCCTCGCTGCACTAATGCTGCCTTACCCCGGTGGACTCGACTCCCACGCGTGCTCCAGCCCCTTAATGTCCTTATTGCAGCGACCCGCTCCATCTACCCCGCGAAGGTGCGGCGCCACTGGGCCGGCTTCAACCCCATGATCGTCGGGGGCAACGACATCGACATCAAGGAGGCGCCCTACCAGGTAGGCGCCGCCAACGACGCGTGACCGACGCGTGACCGAGGCGTCGCTCGGCGACCACTTTACTCACCCCTCCCCTCCCGCGCTTTAATTGCAGCTCAGCCTACAACTCTACACCTCGCACATCTGCGGCGCGTCCATCATCAGCAAGACGTTCGTCCTGACGGCGGGTCACTGCGCGGCTGCGGGGTGAGGAACGGAAGGGCGCACGGTGCACACGGTGGTGCTAGGGACATAGCTGGAACACCCTGAACACAGAAATTTGCTCTTTGGATCGGCCTCAAAAGCATTCTGACTGCAAATCGTGAGACGGTGCCGTTCTTGGCCCAGTGACATGTGCGTCCTGGGCCCAAACACATGGCTGGCTCAAGAAAATAATTTTGTCGTCTGAATGATGAGTGACCGTGCCGCACGGTAACCGACTGAAACTCTCTTAAATTTTCGAGAAAGCTAACGCCTTCAGCATTCAGCCCAATTTTTCGAGTAAGGTAGCACCTGTTCACACTGATAAAGTAAGTGATAACTGCTCAACACTTCTAAGTGTGCAACTGCAAGTTGAATACTTGCAAGTGTACAACTCAGTAGGTGTGCACTTGCAAGTGTGCAACTCCTCGGTTGAGCACTTGCTACACAGTAAGCGTCTAATCTAAGGAAGTGTTCAACACTTGCAAGTGCACACCTACCGAGTTTAACATTTGCAAGTGTACGACTACGGAGTTGCACACTTGCAAGTATTCAACTTGCAGTTGCACACTTACAAGTGTTGAGCAGTTGCACACTTACAAGTGTTGAGCAGTTGCACACTTACAAGTGTTGAGCAGTTGAACACTTAGTTTATCAGTGCAATTAGGACGATAATTGTCCTTTCTGAAGTAGTGCCCAATTACTCCGATTAGCAGGGGCATAAATCGCAGCATCACAATCTTATCGCGGGTGCGGCCCTCTCGAGGAGACATGGCAGCCGATAACAGACCAGTCAAATCCATCAGGAATTAGAATTTAACCCACTTGTAACATGCTCCAGCATCACCCCCAAGAACGGCGCAGTGCGCGCCGGCTCCACCAACCACGACGAGGGCGGCGTCCTGTACAACCTCAAGAGAGTCACCAACAACCCCAAGTACGAGGCCAGCACCGTCGACTTCGATGTCGCCGTGCTAGAGATCGACGGCGAGTTCCAGCTCGGTGAGACGCAGGCGATCGTCGCGTTGCCCGCGGCCGGCGATGCGGAGCCAGCGGGTTCCTTCCTCACCGTCAGCGGCTGGGGTAACACCTACGTGAGTCCCAGTGAGAAATGGCAATGTCAAATCGATAACAGAAAACCGATGATTTTCCCGTTGAATCGATCCTGGAATTGGCAAATTACCGAAATTCTGTGATGTCGATTCGATACCGCATCATTTTAGACAGTCCCCATAAGACTGTCTCTACCAGAGGCCAAAGTCCGCCCCTCCCCCTCCTCAATCTCTATACAGGGTGGTCCACAGACTCCTCCCTTTATTTTGCTTACACTGTACCGGATGCAGGCATGCGGGCGGGTTGCGAGTTGCATTCTCCCTACCGTCCCACCTCCGTGAAGTTGGCCCCACCCATTGCCGTACTAATTCCGCCGATAGTACCACGATTTAGTACGCAATTAGTATGTGCGAACCATACTAAAATTAGAATTAGTACGGAATATTTACTATCTTAAAAGTCAATCCGAAGTTGGGTGGGGCCAGGTTCACGCTGGCCCCACCCAAATTTGTACGGGCTGTGTGACTAGGCCTATCATTTAGTACGGAA
>NW_026268249.1:22669-33545 GCF_000697945.3 Frankliniella occidentalis | reverse complement strand
TAAGATGCGGAAAATTTTCCCTCTGTCGTGCAACTTCAGGAACGGTTCGGCGCAAATAAATTGAAATTACACAAAACGTCGCCGTACCCTAATCGAAGTTTATGTACGAAAGATTAATATTATCGGTCAAAGCGTTTTCAAAATCTGGGAGTGTTACACCCAACCATCGAGGATTTGATTCTTGATATATGTGATTCCATGAAAAGTACCTGAAGGAGGGCCGTACTAATTCCAAAAATGGCATAGATCGAACATACTAATTCCGTACTAAAAGATAGCCCCAGTTGCGGAGCCCGTACTAAATTGGGTGGGGCGAGTGATGCGGGTTGCCTACCCAGGCGTTTGCAGGCGTCCGGCGCTGTTTGACGTTAAATTTTGGTACCTTAGAAGGTCGTACTAATTCTGGGGATGGGATATTCGGAACGTACTAATTCAGCCGGTCAGAATGTTGTACTCGTTGAGCCGATCCGGTGATTGGGTGGGGCAGCGTGAAGCTGGCCCCACCACCTTGCACCTGCGAGAAGTACCTGAAGAATGGCCGTACTAATTCTGAAAATGGCATAGATCGAACATACTAATTCCGTACTAAATGATAGGCCTAGTCACACAGCCCGTACAAATTTGGGTGGGGCCAGCGTGAACCTGGCCCCACCCAACTTCGGATTGACTTTTAAGCTAGTAAATATTCCGTACTAATTCTAATTTTAGTATGGTTCGCACATACTAATTGCGTACTAAATCGTGGTACTATCGGCGGAATTAGTACGGCAATGGGTGGGGCCAACTTCACGGAGGTTACCGTCCCTCACCGCGGCACCTCCGTGCGAGTATGCAACCCGCCCGCACGCCTGCATGCGGTACAGTATAAGCAAAATGAAGGAAGGGGTCTGTGGACCACCATGTAGCACAGAGCGGACCCTTGAGTGTGTGGCTGTTCGGGCACCGCACCGCAGGGGAGAGGGGAGCCGCAGAGCTCGCGGTGCAGTGCGCAGTGCGCCAGAGTCCGAAGCTTTACCTCGTCTTGTCCGCCCACAGGAGGGCGGCTACTCCGGGGCGCTCAACCTGCGCGCCGTGCGCCTCGTCGGGCTGACGAGCAGCGCGTGCAGGCTCGTCTACGGCAAGGGGCTGACGGAGCGCATGCTGTGCGCCGGCCGCAGCGGCGCCGACTCGTGCCAGGGCGACTCGGGCGGCCCGCTCGTGCACAGGGACGCCGCCGGCGACACCCAGCTCGTCGGCGTCGTCTCCTGGGGCTACGGCTGCGCGCGCAAGGGCGTCCCCGGCATCTACTCGCGCGTGTCCAACCCGGACCTGCGCGCCTTCATCCAGAGCGTGTCGGGCGTGTAAGCGCGCGGCAGAGGCGGCGGAGGGAAGGCCCATCCCGCCGTCTAATAAAAACTAGTAACAAGAAAATTTGCTGTTTTTCGGGGGGGGGGGGGTGAGATCTTCTGATGCTTGATCTCCAGCTTACCATGTCTCCCGTTTTTCCAAGAACTCTCTCTCTCTCTCTCTCCCACGCATACACACACACACACACACACACGTGCGGATAGTAGTTGATAGAACAACAAGGGAAATGACCCGTTTGAACTGAACTACCCCTCTGTTTACCGCTGTATTTTTCGTTGACTCCCCCCCTCCCCCACGTCACATTTTTTTCGGACATCCGACACCTGCGCCATCCCAAATTAGGCATAAACGTTTCTTTACGAGCAGATAAGGAATTTGCCTTTTAAAAAGTTCAGTGCGTAGATTAGGTATCCTGTTACAATAGAAGAAAATTATGCGAAGAAACTGGAGCTTGCAGCACCACTGCCGACGTCTATTTTCTCGGTTTTCTTATAGTTTCAATCGAACCTCTAGACTACCGGGCCCCCTCTCCTCCCCCCTCCATTTCCAACCGTTATCGGTACTTAAGGAGAGTACAGTAGGGAAACGTCGAATGGGCTGCCTATCTCCGAGGCGTTCACTGGGTGCACTTTACATCTGCAAAGGACAGACCTGACATCACGCAGTACAAAAGTTAGGCAGTCCATGGGTCATGGCACGACTGGCAGTTTCCTTACAGCTTTCAATGACTCATGTCTAGCTCCCAAATGCATATGGTTGACAAATCACAAACTCCTACATTCTTTTGCAGAGTTAGAAAAAGAAAAGGGTTAATAACGACAGGAAAAAAATTCTGATCTATGAATCTATTTATATATACAAAACACATGGATTTTCTATAGTATCACATAATGATGAGGTGGAAATCAGAAATGTTGAAAAAGTAGGTTATACAAACACTTCAGAAATAAGATTAACAAAGAAACGTCAGAATATGAACAGCACATCAAATGAATTCTGCAGTGTATGCAATGATCAATCACAACCACTTGATGGAAAAGGGTGGCAACCCGAAAGCATGGCTGTACATTGAAGGTTCCACGTACAAGAAATTATGATTGAAACAATTGGAGAGACATTTCAAACGTCGAGAAAAAATCTACAAAATAGAAGACAACAAACTAAAGCAACAAAAACATGCGATCTTTCCACAATAATCATGTTGGCCTGATTAGTCGTCGTCCTCCTCCTCTTCCTCCTCCTCCAGGATATCTACGTTGATGAATGTCACCTCAGCACTGTCACCCCTCTCACAGTCCACGCACTGCCCAACTTCACATTCGTACTCATCACCGGGGCAGATGTTGGGCTGGAGCCAGTGGTCGTAGTGGTTGGTCACAATACCCAGCACTCGCGCCCCATTGCCACCCTGAGGTTGATGAGGGGGTCCGCCATAGTAGGGCCCGGGGGCCCTGTTGCCGCCCCTCAGGTATATCTCCATTTCCATCAGCCCCTCGCCGCCGACCCGCCGCACGAGCACGGCGCCTGGCCGCAGCGCCTGGTGCGCGGAGTCGTGCTCCGCCAACTTGTTGAACAAACTGTCCACGACCAGGTCGCGCGTCGGTGCACTGCTGTGCGCGTACTTGAACTCGCACGTCATGGTGATGCCCTCCATCGCCTCGCACAGGGCGTCCACCTCGGCCTGGGTTGCCGGCGCCGCCAGCGCGATGTGGAGCACCTGCTCCTCGTCGTCCTCGCCGGCCGCGGGGATGCAGATCAGGCTCTCTTCGTCGCACTCAACCTCCACCTTGATTTGCACTGCACCCTCCAGGGCTTCAGCTGGAACCATGGGCCTGTTGGGCGGCATGGTAATAGTACCGGTATTGCTTGCTTCCTTGGATGAGCGTGACGACCCCTCCTATCCCAGGCGGGGTTGGATCGGACACAACACAACAAGGTATTCCGGAGAACTGGAAAAGAAGAACAGCACGAATAACAAAGGGGCCTGTGATTTGTCGCTCAAGTGGAGGGGGAGACCGGGCGACGAATCACGGGCCACCTTGTTATTCGTGCTGTTCTTCTTTACCCGTTCTCCGGAATACCTTATACAATGGGAGCGTGGAAGGAGATCTGCTCTGCTCTCTTGACCTGGACAACCAACCGACAACTGACACTCTGGCGTTGAGTGAGTTTCCTCTTGATCCTAGTTTCCCTGAGAAGTGTAGTCTGCTCGTCGCTCGTCTGTTTCAATGGCGCAGTGAATGCCGTGTTGTTTGGAAGTTGTTTATCGGTTGGTAAACTGTGTTTTCTGGGATTTCTGTCAAGAAAAGAAGGTTTTTATGATTTCGGGTAGCTGCTTAGGCAGAGATAACTACCTGGCGTCCGCGAATAAGTACATAATTGCACACCCACACCCCCACTACCCCCCACCGCCCCCACCACTCAATTCCCCTCCAGTTTCGCCAGTCTTGCACCACGACCTGCACGGTGCACTCGTTAACCTTAAAAGTTAACACACGTTCTGAATAAAGGCCTTGTCGCTTGATTTCCGAGAAAATCATTGAAAGTTTCAGGAATTTTGTCTTTTTCTAACAGGGAATAAAGAAGTTGGCGCAAAAGAATAAAGAAGTGACTTTTAGGGATTGGTCTGTGGTACCACTGATCACTGATGATAAGATTAGCAAGCAGCCGACGTTATCAGGCAAACTTAGAAACGTGAACAAAAATTGATCTCGGTTTACTAAATTTTCACTTGTGGGGTACTTTTTCAGTTGAAAGTAATGAAATTGTGTATTTTACATTGGCGCATTTTTAAGTGACGTAGCTGTCATGAGTCTAAATTCCAGGTGTTGGATGTTAACCCTCATAACGTATGGTAAACACTTGGCTTGGTTATGTTACCCCTTTAGTTAAAAATTAGTTAAAACGGTGATTCTGCTGCAATTTGCGATGGCTGTCGCAATGAAGAGAAATCGTTCCAGACGAAGAATTGCCGCCTTAAGTTTCTTGTCGAACATATCATTAGATGGCACCCATAGTGACACCAACTTTAGCTTTTTCTCAAGAAACTCAACATCAGCCAGCAACACCTTCAAAGCACTTGATCCCCAAGAAAATGATGAATGCATTCCTAAAGTAGAGCTTCAACCTAAGGAAACCCCCATACGAGATACCAAAACTCTCTTTGTTAAACGTTCTCCCATCTTGGCAAGGAGTCCGACTCGACTGAATAGTCAAGTTACTGATCTCAATCACACCCCGTTCAAACAAGCTGATCAGGATGTATTTTCTAAAGTGACATCCACTCCATTTCGAGAAAGGTAAAGTTTCATGTCAATCTTATCATATCGAATTGTTGGATTGTGTTTGAAATGGGTGCTTTGAACTTGTTTTGTAGAACAAGTACAACTGGAAGTGAGTCTGGCTTTGAAAGGCGCCTAGGCTCAATGAGCCACAGGAAGCGCTTGGTATACCATCAAGGTTCTCTTACTGATGAGAAGCACCATCACAACTACAGCAGTAGTGAGAGTATATCGGGTATATCTGGTTCACGTAAGCACCTTCCAGCTCTTATTCTAGATATTTCTCAAACATGTTTGGTATTCTTTTTGGAATAAAATACTTTATTTGCCTATATTTTTTCCAAAACAGATCGTATCAAAACTCAAACACTTCAAGATGCATTTCAAGTACGAGAAGTTCGTATGATTCAACCTCGCAGAGGTCAGCATTTTAGAGATGACAGAATTGTTCTAGTTTCGGCACACAAAGTACCATTTCTCGTTTTTTCATCAATTCCATACAATAAAGGAGGAAGGCAATTCAGGTTTGTAACATTGAACAACTAAACAAAAGTAAATGCGAACATTTTTTTGGTTTTTGCGTTATTACGAATAAAATGTCTCTGTTGCAGAAATGATATGCGAAAAGAAGGGCAAAGAAGACGTAACACATCAGGACCACGACCTCTGTCATCAATCAATGATGGCCTGGATCCTTTTGATCTTCTGGGCCTTGAAAGGGGACAAGATGGCCAAGTAAGTGTTTGAAAAACCCACTACTTGCAGAAAGTTTTTAGCAATCAATATCCCTATTTGACATTGACATTTATTTTAGGAAATATCTTACGGCCAACTTCTTGTTCCGTCAAGAAACTTCTCTCGTGATCGGAAGGTACATTTGCCAGAGTATGAGGCAGTGGAGTCATTTCCATCTGGTTCAAGAAACCATTCTTTTGCAAGGTAAACTTCCCTCATAAAACTATATCTAACACTTACATTGTAAAATTAAGTTATGTGACCATTAGAGTACATTTTTCATTATGATGTTAGAAGATAGAAATAGAATAGTATGTACTCATACTCTGATTTTTCAGGACTAAGGAATTCCTAGGTCTGAAGGATGGAAAATGGTAATGAATTTTAAAAACTATGGTTCTATCTGGTGTGAGGGAAAATCTGAAATCTTTCTCTTCTGCTTGTATTGTACAAAGTGAAATCATTTTGGTCTGCCTTTTTGGTAATTTTCTGCATCTTCTCAACTGCAGTGGTGTTCTAAAAGATTTTTAACTTTACCTAATTTTGTGGGTCAATCATGTTTCAATAATCTCTATCTTCTTTGCATGCTGTTACTTGGTGTACGTAAAGTGTTAGAGTTAAGTTTTCAAATAAATACTGTTAACCAGACTAAAAATGTGCATGTCTCTAAGGTGGAGGGCAGCTGAACGTTTTCTGTGAGGATCAAGCTCTGTTACAGAACTGACTTCCTTGCTCTTATTTTCAAATTCTCTTGCTATGTGTACAAGTGTTATTCTCCTCATAATCTGCAGCTTCCTTTGTGTCTGGTTTTAGGTGCTTCTCTTATGACAGCTCAACTCATCGCTCTAATGTACACAGCGTTCCCGGATCACCTCCTGTTTCTTACAATGACATTAAAGGTAAACATCCTTATGAAGCACAGGTCTATAAAAACTGACAAGATTGTAAGAACCACATTACGTATTTTTATCACAGGAAATTTTGATTGGGAAGAAAGCTCTGGACACTTGCAGCACTTGTCTCATCCTGTAAACCCATCTTCAGTTCATTATTCAGCAAATCTCCTTGATGATCCTGAGCTTATTGCTGGAAAGCATCGTACACTTCTAACTTTTGCCTCCTACATGGTGAGTTGCTGTGAGGAGCTTCCTCCATTGTACAATTCCTACAAGTAGTACTTTTCAAAAACCTGTCATTTCTTAATTTCGCACTTAATATATTACAGACATCAGTCATTGATTATGTACGGCCATCTGATCTTAAAAAAGAGTTAAATGATAAGTTTCGTGCTAAATTCCCTCACATACAACTTACATTAAGTAAATTACGCAGGTAAGAGACAACATTTTATTTAATCTAATCTAATTTAATCATATTGGTCTTGTGTTAAAATTTTCTTTTTGTTTATTTATAAAAAAATAAAGTATCAAGCGAGAAATGAGGAAAATTGCCAAGACAGAATGTGGAATGGATTTGCTGACTGTTGCTCAAGCATACGTTTATTTTGAAAAGTTAATATTGGCTAATCTGATCAACAAGGAAAACCGTAAGCTGTGTGCTGGAGCCTGTTTACTTTTATCTGCAAAATTAAATGATGTTAAGGGTGATGTGCTAAAATTGCTAATAGAGGTATGTGCTATTCGATGTTTATTTTAGAGTACATTATTATTTTAATGTGGTTATCTTTTAAAAATTAATTTTTGTATTTGTGTTTGGTTTCAGAAAACAGAAAGCGTTTTTCGTCTTAATAGGAAAGAACTTATTTTATCTGAGTTTGCTGTTCTTGTTGCCTTAGAATTCAGTTTGCATATACCTACTTGGGAAGTTTTCCCACACTATCAGCGACTTATATACGAATCTTAAATTTTGCTGACTGTGATCTCAAAAGATTAATGCAGTTATAATAAAGCGGCATGATAAGACATTTTTATTAAATGTAAAAGAATTTTTGTTGTTTTGTTTTTACAAAGTTTGATGCTAAACACTAGAAATTAACAAGAATATGTTAAGGTGCTGCTGGTTTGCATTTAGGTACCTCTTTTATGGTGCTTTTAAGTAAATGTTCAAAATTTCTAGTCAAGAAGTATTGTACAATTTTTGTTTTCATTGCCTAATTTGTAGTTTTTTGAATGTGAATTTGACTTCTGAATTTGGCCAAAATATGATTAAGTAGGGAAATTTATTTGTTCACGTACTTAGTAACATAAAATTATTATTCGGATTCAGGGCTCTTTATTTCAGCATGTGTAGGTCTGGTACCTCTTTGTTGAAGACTTTTTTTAAATATTATTATTATCATTTATGGGAAGTATAAGATTGACTGTATTCAGCAATTTTATTTTTCTGGAGTACTGTAATGTGTATTTTAGAACCTTGTATTAGTTTTCAAAAGAAAGATTTAAATTACATCTACCAATCTTTCTCATGTGACTTTGAACAATTTAATTATCAGTGTTTAGGTGTTACCTACGACTGAAAGTTGTCCTTTTCTTAAAGTTTACTTAAAATCATGTACTTGTACATGTTTGCGTCTGTTCAGAAATGCAAACATTATGTTTTAAATGCAGAGATATCTGAATCCTTGCACTTGGCCTGTACTTCTACTGTTTTCAAAGGTTTTCTTAGTTGTTTTTTTAAATTTGTGATTACCACATCAGAGATACTATTTAGATAGGAAAAGAGAACATAGTACAAATACACTTTGTAATGCTGAACTCGCCAGTGTATGTTTCTTTGCTTGCCCTCGCCCCCAGCTCCTGTTCCCTCAGTGTCGTCCTCTCTTCCGGCAGCGTGACGCTCCGCTGCTGGAACACGTGCGATTGGAAGCTGAAGCTGATGCTGCTGCCGGTGCTACTACTGCTGCTGCTACTGCTGCTGCTACTGCTGCTGCCACTGATGCTGCTGCCGCTGCTGTCGCTGCTGCTGCTGCTGCTGCTGCTGCTGCTGATGCTACTGCTACTGCTACTGCTGCCGCCGCGGCTGCGTGTCGCGGTTCATGTGCGAATAGGATCTGGTGGAATAGGGGCCAAGGGCGCGCCGTGCCGAGAGGGAGGGGAGGGAAACGAAGAGAAAGAGAAGATGCAGTGGAGCAGGATCCCGACGAGAGGCGCAAGCCCCCCGAATCACCTCCTGCGAAGCGATGTGCGACCGCGAATGAAGAGCAGCAGTGCAGCGAGCCGCCCCGCCATCCGAGCAGCTCTGCCGCTGCAGCCCAGCCCAGCAGCCCGGCAAGGACAAGGCACGGCGGCACGGCACGCCTAAAGGCGCCTAAAGGCAGCCGCCGCGCCAGGCGGGCATCAACAGCCCATCACGCGACGATCAATCAGCCGACTATTAGTAGCGGGAGTGTGTTGGGTTTGGGGGGAAGGAGGGGAGGGAGGTGGCGTACCCGCTGCCGGACGGTGGTCCTCTTTTCGCAGGAAACGTTGCCCCTTCCACTCTGATTTGGCCGGGCGGGCTCCTTGACGGCATCCTCCATCATCATGGCTGAGCTGTTGACCCCCCCACCCCGCTGGGGTCGCATGAATGGGGCTGAATGTATGATTAATGCCGGGGCTCGCTGACGCTAGAGCTGACGCTGCTGACGCGACGCGCCGACACGGCGGCCTCACATTTCTGAGGCGTTACACGGAATTCCCTCTCTGCTGCGGGCGGGCCGTGCGGCGGGTGCAAGCGCAACGGAATAACCAGCGCATTGACGCGCTTCCTTCCGATACCGCAAAACGAGAGACCGGAAGGGAGCGGGCACGCCACACTCGCCCGCCGCGGACAGAGGGAGCCATGTGCATTCTCGACAGTGTGCTTGCACGCCACTCAACAGAAATGTAACACTTTTGTCAAACATCTTCTCATGTGTGCGTGCAACGTCGCGCACTTTTCTTTGTGGGGAGGCCGGCCGGGGTCGTCGGGACGGGCGTTACTCGGGCCCGACCCGGTCCGACCCCAAGCACCCCCTCTGCACGCCCCACCATGCGCGGCGCGCGGGCGGGAAGTTCAAGGGGACTGGTGCGCCACAAGAGCGGAGATTTGAATGCGCGAGGCAGACCGCTCAGCACCTTGTCCTCCGCGCGGCGCAGCGCTGCGGTGGGAAGTGCACCTATACCGGCCGCACTTTAGGCCCCCCGTCGGGACAGGCGCCGCCGCCCCCCACTCCACCCCCATCTCATCCCTCATCGCGTTTTTATTTCGGCGCCCTTGCTCCACAAAAGTGCCGCGGCCGCCGTCAACGCGTCGTCCTCGTTTGCCACCTCGTGCGCGTGTCAACGGTTTTCCGTTTAAAGCGAGATACGACTTTTACAGATATCTCGTTAGTTTTGACAGTTTTTAGGCAGCGGCGGCGGACTCAAGTCTAGCGGAGGCGGAAGCTCCGGGGAGCGATGACTCCTTCTTTTGGTCGGAAACTGGATTGGTGACAATGTGAACTGGTCCTGTCGCGCGCCTGTCCCAGCCCGGGCGATTAAGGTGTCAAACCGAACCGAACCAGCGACGTCGACCCCATTCACCAAAGAAAAACAATAAGAGTGATCGATATTATGAGTGTTTTGGGTTCTGGGTGATGATCGAGCAACTTTTTATGACTGCCGTGTTTCCCTGGGCGCGCGCGCCCTCGTGTCTCTCCGAAGCGCTACAGTAGGGAAATAGAACTCTTGTGCGTGAGACACACTCTCAAACCTTTTGGTGCGAGCACTTATGTCCTACACCTTTTGGTGTGATGCACGTGTGTACTTTACCTTTTGATGTGAGGTACAGTGCGTCAGACACCCTTCGGACGAACTAAACCTCACACCAAAATTTGTCAGACGCGCACTTGTGAACTCCCATGGGTTGTAGGACAAAAGTGCCTCACACCAAAAGGTTTGAGAGTGTCTCACACCTAGGTTTCCAGAGAAACTTTAATGATTGCAGCATATGGGAACGTTGCAGGAAATACGTCCGATTTACTCAGTTTCATTCGCCAAATTACGGGAGCTGAGCGCCTGCGAGACTGAGGGTGGGCTACCCCGCAGTACACGCATGCACTGTAGGCGAGATATTGCCTACCTACCAGGCGTTAGTGCTTGGAGACGCACTGAACTTCGCAAGTAGGTAACGGCGAATGACAGACGTGTTTGCAGCCGCTACTTTTGTTTATTACGTGACGTCCCCCTGTAAGTCGAGGGTCACTATTCAGAGACTAATATAGGGCTTAACAAATTAACTTCATCAAATTCGCATATGAGAGAGACTCGTCCCGACAGAAAGGGCGCGACAAAATAATATTTAGCGCGGACACGAAACCGGACGCGAACGAACGCGGAGAATAACATGGGCTCTTATGGCTCTACTCAGCTCTGTCCGTCCACACCGTCCGGTCCACGTCCCTGTTTGTGGCTACACGATTGTAGCTACAGCCGACAGTGCCCCGAACCGTCTATAGACGAATTGATTACTTCCAATGCTAGAATATCAACCAGAAGTAAACAGCGCTAAGAACCAAAGCGAAAACGAAAGACATCAATGCCTCTTCGAAGCTC
>NW_026268249.1:9999-18364 GCF_000697945.3 Frankliniella occidentalis | reverse complement strand
GATATTCTAGCATTGGAAGTAATCAATTCGTCTATAGACGGTTCGGGGGCACTGTCGGCTGTAGCTACAATCGTGTAGCCACAAACAGGGACGTGTCCGACGCTCAGCGAGCGCCCTGCGCGCCGTGTGGCAGGCAGCCCCGCCCAGCCGCCGTGTGTGACGGGGCGGCCCAGGGCCCAGGCCCACCCTCGACTGAGCAGGCGCCCGCGCAGCGTAGCAGCCCGGCATCCGACACGGCCACGCCGGCCCGGGCAGACCGGAGGCAGAACTAGGGTAGGCAAGGACTCTATACCCTTCCTGCCTGCCGCCTCCCAGTCTGTGATGCAAAACCCTTCTCATTTCCGGACCACTTTTCGTTGACCAGTGCACAGCTGCACTTGTTGTATCTTCTGATAGAGTTTGGTCAACTTTGAACGGCGTGAGCTCAGAGGCGAGTGGTGCGACTGGTTGCAAAGTGTCTGAGGCGGAGGAGTAAGACGAGTCAGCTGGGTAGCAAGATTGAACGACTGATTTATTGAACTGAAGCAGGTGTATATATAAACTTTAACAGCTGACGACTGCAGTTGACAAGCAGGGGTGCCAACTTAACATCAGTACACAACATGTCCCTTTTTTCAAAAGACAAGATTTTTAAACATTTACATTTTTTAACAACAATAAATTATTTAACAATAACAATAATAAATTAGTTTAACAATGAATAACAATTGATAAATTACATGCACTTACACCCAACTTAACATCAGTACACAACAGCACTAACAACCAATGAAGTAATGTTTTGATGGACACTTGTAATTGTTGGACATGTAAATACTTGTACTTAGGTGTTTGAATGGTAAAACCTTGTACTTCAATGTTCGACTGGCAAACATTTGTCCTTAAGCGTTCGACTGGTAAACCCTTGTGAGGGTTCACATGCTCAGGACTGGTAAGTGATGATCTGCCACTCGCAAGTGATTAACTCGTCTGATAAACTCGCACCACACAGAGTGCACCCAACATAAGGTTCTCAATAGAGGAGAAACGTTTACTAGTTCAGAACTAAGTTGCAGTTGAACACTCGCGAGTGTTTACCGGCTGAACACTCTTGGTTTATCAGCGTGCTCAGCTGATGCCACGCACGAATCTACGCGGGCGAGCCACGAAGGGCAGTGGCCCTTGGAGCGGTGCGCCACGCCACGCCACGGCGCCACGCGGAGGCGCCCATACGTTGCGAGTGGAACCGGTTCGAGACCCGCGGCGGATGAGACCCGGAGAGGATATTCTATATTCCTGCCATAGGCCTCAGGAGACGTTCGATAAAATGTAAAACAGCAGCCTATATGTGGGATGGGATGTCACAGCCTCGAAACCCGGCGACCTTGCTCAAGGCTCACTTCACAATGAACCGCGTCGTGGAGCAGTACGGCTCCCTTCCTCTACTCTGCCAGTCACATTCCGCATTCCAAATTATTCGTATGAAAAACCTTCAACGAAAAATAAACTACACTATAATACGAACAAATATTTGATTCTCATCAGCAAGCCATCAAAATGCACTCAAGTCTCAACGCGCTGAGCGCCAACGGAACGGCCCCCCGCGCAGAGTAGCAGCGTACTGATTACCATACAGCGAAAGGCAACCGAGTTAATGAACAGCAACAACACTCATCGCCACATTAGTGTAATCCAGGCCTCGGCAACTTGTCGCAAGTCAAGGCTCGCGGCGACCCGGGGAGGTCAAGAGGGAAGTAACGCACACATACACGCACGCACACACACACGCACACAGAGAGGCGCTCGCACCGGAACAAGCAGATGTCTGCCGACACCCAGACCAGCGCGGCACACGGGTCGCGACACTCCCCCGTCGTCCCGCCCGGCCACGCCCCCATCGTGGAGGCGACAGGTCGCGTTTCCGGATGCACCGCTCGCGGATGCTGAGAGCAGCGCCAGGCCAGGACGGTACAGGATAATGCGAGTCGATACAGCAGCTCCCAAACAAATTCCCGCACTTTCAAATTCGGTTAAAGTGTTTCACAAATTAACCGTGACTAAACCCTGCCTAAAGTGTCCCAATCATGCCCCTCTACGAGTCCGTCCGCGTGCCGCAATGACGTTGGCCGGGATAGAACGATGAGGAAGCGCCAAACGATTGGAAGGTCTGCAATTATTTTCTCATCACATTGCAAGCCAACCCCTATCTCCTGCCGCCCATCTCCCTCTCTCTCTCTGCTCCCTCCGGCGGCCGCCGCCCTCTCCTGCCCGCTCCCGCCCGCTCCCGCCCGTTCCCGCCCGCTCCCGCCCGCTCCCACGGGGCAACACTCTCATTCAAGGCACCGCGGGCGGCCCGGCGCGGTGGGCGGCTTGGACTTCCCCGCGCCCTCTCTCCTCCCCTCCCCCCCCCACCCGCGAGCGGCGCGCTACACTACAATTACTTACAGAAACACAGCATAGCATCGCCGCGGCCGTGACCTTGCTGGTCCAGTCCCTGGACACCTGCTGCCTGCGCTGCTGCTGCGGCGGCGGCGGCTGGCTGTTGCACGTCCTACGCCGCCCCACACCGCCTCCGCGGCCCGCCACGCCACGCCACGCCGGACGCGCAGCTGCCGGGGACACAATAACAGTCCGGTCCGTCCAGGAAGACGGCGCGGCCTACAATAAGGGCTCGCTCGGCGGCCTACGGCCTACGGACCCCTGGCCACCTCGCGCACTTACTTCCGGCCCAATTGAGTCGCGGGCGCCGCCTTCCTCCGGGCCGCCTCCGGGCCGCCGCCACCGCGGTGCCCCCGGTACTCACCACTCGCACTCGCTCGGCAAGGCGGGGCAAGGTGGCGGGTAAATGCGGGGTTTTGCGCTGACATGCGTGGCGTGGCGTGGCGCGCTGCGACCTGCTGCCTGCTCACCGGACCGCGGAGGCTGCACACAGCCTCTCCTCGAGGCGCGCTGCGCTGCCGGGCCGGCGGCGTACTCCGCAAAAGGGAGATCACGGCACGGTGGTGCGGCAGGGTTACAGAGGGAAGAGAAGAAATTACCATGCAAAGCGCAGCACTTCGCAAAGAGAGCCACGCTTCCGAAACGTTGCAAATTCTCACATTGCGCAGGTGTGCTACAATGTTGATCACCCAAAATCGCCAAAATTTCATCATAAACTCGTCGCCGACTAGCTTTACCACTGTTGTCACAGACACATCTTATCACTGTCAAAGCCCTTTTCCCTCACACCTCGTCGTCACCTCACAATTCGTCACCGTCACATCTCGCCATCCTCGCATCTCGTCACCCTCGCACTTCGTCACCCTCAACTCAGCGCTCCGCTCCGCCCCTCGTTACGGCGCGCTTGTTGCCGGTGGGAAGAAGCCCGCCCGGTGGGCTGGCCGGCCGCGGCCGGCTGTCCTGTCCGCCCCTCGCGGCTCCGGCTGGGCTTTTCAGCAGCTCGACCGGCCCGGCCCCGGGAGTGAGGAAAGCCCTCGCTTCCCTTTTCACACCGTCTCTCTCGCACCCGCACCCCACACGAGCCGTGAAACGACCCCATCTCTCTCGCACGCGACTTCTCACCTCCGTCAGCAGCGTCCCCGGCGCGGGCACAAAACGCGCGAGAATTGAAAAAAGAAAAAAAAAGCGACACGTTGAGTGACGCGAGTAAACATTGTGCAAGTAGGTTTCGGTCCGTTCGGTCGGTCCGGAGGGACTGCAGCCGACGACAGGGAGCGAGCGGTTGGGTAATGTTAGTTGTGTTTTGTATCGTAAATGTTGGCGCAGGCACCCTGCACCGACAGGTCCCCTTCCCCGCGCAGCTTTCTACTGGTAAACTGATTTGTGATTCAAAGTCGTCTTTTGGTAGCGCGGTGTTGGCAGGACCGGACATTAGCATAGTTTGGACGTGGAAGGTCGGGTCAGGTGTCAGGCGGTCGTCACTGTCAGAGTCGGAGCGGTGTGCACGGCGTGCACTCGGCGCTGCAGGCCAGCCGCGGACTCGCGCTGTCGAATCGACGTTGAGGGATGATCTCACGCGAACCTGGAAGGCCATAAGTGAACGTGGGTGGGTTGGCGACGATCAAGTCACCCGCACATTCAATAAAGCTTCGCAAAACAGTTGCCTGTCCTTCCGGTTTCCGTGTACTCTTATTTGGTACTTACGCACGTACTTGATGCGGACAATGACGGACGACCTGCGACTTGCAGATTACTTCCGCTTTGTACTCTACCCGACGGCTACTTCCGCAGACATCTCCGGAACCATGCCCGCTTTCGGCTCAATCGTTTGCCGGCGGATCGTCTCCGTCCCTCCCGCCCCGCCCCGCCTCCCTCGCCGAAAAGTGACCTCAGAAAGTGAGATGAGAGTGTATGCCTCACCGGTGAGGTCGGAACGGCAATCTCGGCCGTAATAACACCTTAAGCGTTTATTTATGCGAAGCGGCGTGAAGCGGGCGCGGCGCGGCCGAGAGCGGCGCCCTCAAAGAGAGTACCCGACGAGTTGGGAGAAAATCCACAGACTTTTGCACACAGCTGTACGAGCCTGCAGGCTCCCATGCGCTGTTACTGTTGAGTACAAAGTGGTGTTTAGAACACATCATCATCGCTGTCCTTCCTCCCCACGAAGCTTACCTCCCCGTTTTTTCCCTCGGGTCTCTTCCACTCGATGGGTAACTAACACACTGCTACACCTCGCTCGTCTCGCCGCTCCACGCCCCGCCGCGCCACGCCACGCCGCGCCACGCCCCCCGCAACACACTTTACATGCTTGAGCAGCATATCGCACGGCACTCGATCGCATCTCTTCCGCATCCGACCACAGCCTCCCTGTCGTGGCCTCACGCCGCAGCCAGTTCCGTTCCGCTCCGCGCCCGCCAGTCGCCCCCTAACCTCTTATCTGCACCCTCGCGAGCAGGCGAGCGGGGGAGACGTTGTTGGCAAAGAGCATGAAACTGTTAAAACCGAGAACCGAAAGGGACAAATTTGTCCGACAATGGGAGGGAGGAAAGACTGCCATGACATGATAGGTCAGGAAAGTTAGAGATGAGTAGGGACGAGAAAAAAGTGAGTGAGTGAGTGAGTGAGTGAGTGAGTGAGTGAGTGAGTGAGTGAGTGAGTGAGTGAGTGAGTGAGTGAGTGAGTGAGTGAAGTGAGTGAGTGAGTGAGTGAGTGAGTGAGTGAGTGAGTGAGTGAGTGAGTGAGTGAGTGAGTGAGTGAGTGAGTGAGTGAGTGAGTGAGTGAGTGAGTGAGTGAGTGAGTGAGTGAGTGAGTGAGTGAGTGAGTGAGTGGGGGGAGGGGCGGGGGAGGAGTGCTCACGCGGCTCCCCTCTGCTGTACACTGTAAATCTGGGGTGTCCAGCAACTGTGCGCTCTAAGTTGCACGACCCAGGTTTCTGTGCAACTTACAGCGCACAGTTGCTGGACACCTCGAGTTTTGCCACCCTATCGCTGCAGACGGGCCCCGGCAAGGGTTGTCTAGGCACAGGACACCCTACCGAGGCTGGGCCTGGACCCTTTGCAGGGAAAGGGTGGCAAAACTCGAGGTGTCCAGCAACTGTGCGCTGTAAGTTGCACAGAAACCTGGGTCGTGCAACTTAGAGCGCACAGTTGCTGGACACCCCAGATTTACAGTGTAGTTAACGGCTGTTTCTCTTGACATTGTAGCCAACCTCTTAGAGCCAGCTATGGATGGGGAGTCCTTACCCTGTAGTCGTAATTGGGCTATTAGCCTTTTTGTTACCCCCCTCCTCTGTCTCTCTCTTTCTCTCGATCTCGGTCTCCGTCTCTTACTCTCCTCTTCTCCTCTTACTCGGCGGGGAGACGGTGATTGTTGAGTTTTGGCATCGGAGGGAGGACACAAAATAGAAAGGCGACGACGGTGCAAATTTGTTCGAAAGCCAACCGCCTTCTGCGGGTAATCTTTATTGTTGCAGCGGTTGCTGACATGGCGTTACAACGTGCGTTCAACGTTAAAACGACAATGCACGGGAAGGAAAGGCCAGCGGCTCCCGCTGCTCCTGGCGCGTCACGTCGTTCAGAAGCGGAAAGAAGCAGTCTATGTTTGCGCAGTGGACCTCTCGTTAATCAAGAAGAGCAGCGCTGCGCAGTCGCGCTTGCTGGAGCTGGACCGGCGCGGGGCTGGGCAGGGCCGGGCAGGGCCGCAGCCTCGCTGACTCAATCTGCAGCTCTCCTGTGACCGCCTCAAATCGTGCGCGCGATGCGAACGCGCCGGCAGAGTGAGTGAGAAGGGGAGAGGGAGAGACAGAGAGGATCACTTTCGCTCTCACTGCTGGAGCCAGGCTGAGCCGGCCCGGGCGGCGCGGCGGCTCAGTCTTGGTGCAGCGGTAAGGCACCGCGGTAGCTCCCACAGGCATTGTTTGACTCTCCCAAGCTCCGGCGGCTCCGGCCCACGCCCCGCGCACCCTCTGCCGTGGTCGGCCGTGGTTTACCGTTGCGGGCATGCTGATAGGACAAACGTGGTCCGCCCGCAGGCGTCGCACTAAGGCCTTCCCTCCTACACCCCCTCCCCCGCACTTCTCTGTCTCTCTCTGTCTCTCCCCCTCTCTCACACGCTGTCTTATCCCAGGCCAGAGAGCGAGAGGGGTTTGAGAGAGATAGAGGATTCCGAGAGTTAGAGAGAAAGGTGCCGGTTTCGCCAAGAGGATGTGCCTCAAGGTTAATTTACTCCTGAGACGAAAACCTTTACAATGCGCACCACCGCGCACCCGCGGTCACACGTCACACCCGAGGGGTAAGGCGGCTCACGTTTAACGACTCGCACCGCGCAGGTTTTCAGCGCGATAAAACGAAACTTCTTTTTCTTCTGCTGTAGTCGTGAGCAGTAAAATCTTAGCTGCAATGATTAATGCATTGATCCACGCAACAAACAACGACGAGTCGGATTCTTTAGCGCTTGCTATAACCTATACCACCCCACCCCTCCCCTCCATGTAGACAAACGACTTATTCGCTTCAAACACCAGCTGCTCGAGACTCGTGCACGGCGACAGCCCTCTTCTCTCTACTCGACAGGGTAGCTCTCTTATTAAGGTTCGCCTTTTTGACGACACGGAGCCGGCGGCCAGGAGCCTCGGGGTTTCGATTAGTTGGAATCGCCGCGGCTAGAGGTCGCCACCGCTGTCGCGTGCGTGCGTGCGGACCCTCCGCGGTTATATAACGATGTGGTTTATCTATTTTCTATTCGCCCCTCCCTGCTCTGCCCCCTAACCCCTCCCCTCAAACACCCATCTTTACTCATTCACGAGGTTTGATACCAAGGGTCATCGTGAGACGCGAGGAGGAGAAGAAGAGGAAAAAAAAGGCAGCCGTTGATGTTCTCAGGTAGATGGCCTTGGACGGAGCCACGCAGAGCCGAGCGTAAAGACCTGACCGATCGTTGCTTCCTGAGATGAAGCGTGCGTCCGGCCGTCCATCGCAGCGCTGGACCGTATCGTACGATCAGTATCGGTAGGTATATCCAGTGTCGAGATTTTTTAAAAGGTACTAACACCGATGCTGACGAACTGCGTGTAGTGACTCACGAGTAGTGAGAGAGACGGAGAGGACGCCTGGAGGTGTACGCCGCCCCGTTGAACACTTACATACTGCGGGCTTGCCTATTTAGCCACGCGACCGGCCTGGGGCCGACCGCCTGCCTGAGTGGGCCGTCCCGTTGGACAGCCGTGTAGGGCGGGCTTGCCTATCCAGCCGCACGACAGGCGCCTAGGGTCGCCTGTCCGGGTAGGCCTTCCCGTGTAACAGGCGTGTAAGGCGGGCTTGCCTATCGGGGTGCACGACAGGCGCCTGGGCCGCCTGTCTGGGTAGGCCGTCCCGTGAAACAGGTGTGTATGACGGGCTTGCCTATCCGTCCACACGGCAGGCGCTTGGAGCCGACCGCCTGCCTGAGTGTGAGTGGGCCGTCCCGTTGGACAGCCGTGTACGGCGGGCTTGCCTATCCGGCCGCACGACAGGCGCCTGGGCCGCCTGTACGGGTAGCCCGCATGGAAGTAAGTACAGCTAAATGACACTTTTATGTATACTTTTGTAAAAAGTATACCTAAAGTCTCGCAGATTGGCGGCCTAGGCCGTCCCGTCGAACTTGCGTATCCGGCCTCGAGTGGGGGGGCTCAGGACTGATGCCTTTGTTGACACCCATTTTCGAGAGACAAACATTCGAGTGCAGTAAATAAATATTCAAGATAATAATTCCAAAATTCACTGTGTGCATCCGGCGGCGGCATCGGTAGCAGCCGCAGAGGCTGGAGGACCGCAGGGCCATGCAGGCACACAGGGCCACCACGCGCGCCGCGCCACGCCGCCTCGCGCCGCGCAGGGCCGGGCCCGGCAGGCCTCACCCCCTCCCCCGGCGTGCTCTGCACAGGGCCCCCTCCAGCACCCCCGAGCCAGGC
>NW_026268249.1:8341-9949 GCF_000697945.3 Frankliniella occidentalis | reverse complement strand
ATAAATAATAGTTAAATTAATTGTTTGTCGCACACCTCGAATACGGCGAATAGAATGAGTGGCGAAAAAAAAGGGACCTTCGCAGCGGGAGTTCGGGCAACACGCTCCCGACATTCGTTCGCTCCAGCGGCTCCAGCCCGGGACAGCTTTTCCAGTGTCAACTCCGGCAAGGTTTGGGCAACCTGGAGGCAACCTCGGGCCACGTCTTGGCGCGGTACCTGGAGTGGCCGCTGGAGTGGGCAGTGCTCTTTGCGGGCGTGGCGGGGCGGGGCGGGCTGGGGCGACTGGGTGCTTGTCACATCGCTAAAGTGAGGTAAAAGTGGTCCACGGACTGGGCCACCGGGTGGCGTGGCGTGGCGTGCGATGGACGGGGAACAGAAGGTTTGCGACGACGACTATCTATCTCTCGTGGACGGAAAGGTCATGACGCGCTCCAGTGAAGCCGATGAGAATGAGAGAGGCGAGAGAAAAGGCGCGAGGAAAAAGATGAAATGCGCGAGTGTGGAGCAGGGTTCTCGGTGACTCGTAAGGGTAAGGGCAGCAAGGCCGAGGAGTGGAGGGGGGGTAGGGGAAGGGGGCACCGCTCCGAACGAATATGTTTACTCCTGAGGACGGTAACGCCGCGTGCCGCGTTGCAACACTGGCTTGTCGTGCTCCCCGCCTCACCCTGCACCGCCCCACCCCGCCGCGGCCGGCCGGCCGACCGCTCCCACTGGGCGCCAGGCACATTGTAGCGCGCACCGCTTTAATTCGCGTGGGAAGAGGAGGGATGCGGGGCTAAGTCGTGTATGTGGTGCGCTTAACCACATGAGCTGCCTTACCGGGACGCGTGCCGCGGCCGCCACCTCCTCCCTCCCCCCACCTCTCCTCTCGCATGCCAAACGCGCAGCATAGCGCCCCGAAGATGTCAACCGCCGTGCCAATTCGCGCTTGCCCTACACCGCACCGCTAATGCTGTTGACCTCTTGGGGTTCACCCCGTGAGGTGGGGAGTGCTCTCAGGAGGTGCGCACCGTGAGCAGCACTCTCAGGAGAGGCGTAGCCCTGAGGTGCACAGCACTCTGGTGTATGGGGTGTTTACGAGCGGCACGCACTCGCACGAGTGTCGACCGGGAGGTGCACTCGGCTGTTTACCCCGGCTGTTTACCTTTGAGGCGCACCGCCTGGCAGGAGCGCAGGTATACACTCTCAGGTACCTTGCGGGTACTTTTGCGGGTACCTTGCGGGTGCTCCGGGGTGCGGCCGACGCCGCCTTTGTGCCCCGTCCAAGTGCGACACCGCGGCGCGGCCCGGCCGAGTGAAAGTGTTGCACACCACACGACACTCCGCGGGTGTGGCGCCGCCGCGGCCGGCCGGGTCGCCGTACCGACCGTACCGACCGAACCGTTTACATCACAATAACAAACGGGTTAAAGAAAGAAAGGAGAACGACATGCGCATAGGAATAGGGCGCGCGCTAAGTGGTGACGTGACCGGGGCAGCGCGCGCGCGCCACCCCGCCACGCGCGCCCGCTCCCTGGACACCGGGCGACAACCCGCGGAGTCCTCGTGGAGGGCGGCCCGGCCCAGGGACATGAAGACCGCGGGAGAGGAGGGGGGACAGGGGTGG
>NW_026268249.1:0-8291 GCF_000697945.3 Frankliniella occidentalis | reverse complement strand
CTGCCCCGCCCCGCCCCACCAAGTCCGCATGGCCGGATCCAAACAAGTGAACATCCAGTCAGACAGGGTGACCGAAGAGCGCGCGCGCCGCCCGTCCATATCCAAACGGAGCCGATAGGATAGAGCAGCACAGCGTGGTGGTTGGGCGAGTGCGCGCTGGCGTGGCGTGCACCGCCAGAGGTGATGACGCCGATAGGAAGTTTACGGCGTCGGGTGCCCCTCGGGTGCTGCTGGTCGGGTACTCCCAGGTACGCGTCAGCAGGTAGCCGGTACGGCTCCACC
Source organism: Frankliniella occidentalis (assembly GCF_000697945.3). Taxonomy (NCBI): domain Eukaryota; kingdom Metazoa; phylum Arthropoda; class Insecta; order Thysanoptera; family Thripidae; genus Frankliniella; species Frankliniella occidentalis. Next base: position 8,009 of record NW_026268249.1, on the reverse strand, counting down.
TTGACCCACTGTGTTCGCCGCGTGGCGTCGCGTGCGAGGGCGAGGGCGGGGCGAGGCACCTGCGCCCGGGACCCAGGTCTGCGAGCCTTTGTGCCCGGTATCTAGTTGTATCCGATTATATCTTTTCGGTTTCTTCCGTACCATTTAGGGGTCTTAAATCTAATTCTCAAGTGTTGGTCTCTTTTGCCCTTTTAGAAAAATGTTGTTCCCGTTTTTTGAGTAAGTTGATTCTGAGACACGCGGTCCGTCCTCATCCAATTTCTATTTAAGGTTCACAGCGAAGATGACGTGCGCAGGCGCAGAACCAGCCAACTACTGATTCTGAAGTAGCTATATCCAGTGTCAACCGGTCTCTACTCAAGGTTCAAGGGATGGACGGTGGTGTCCGTCAGTGCATTCAAAGAGACGAAGGTGACCAATTCGATGGCAGCTATCGGGTCTCATCCGTTTCCAAACGGCCCCTCTTTCCTGTTGCGACGGTATCTCACCTCTGAAGATCTCACGCAGCATGAACGTTTGGGATCGCCCTCTGTAACACAAAGTACAACAACACGGGGATAAAAACAAAAACATCGGGATAATATATTTTGTATTAGGCAAAAGAAATCAGTTCGCCGTCAAAAGTCCGCGATGGGTTAAGAGCCGCGCGCTCTAATTAGAGCCGAGCAATCCCGATTACCGCTCCGTCGTGCCGCGGCGCTGCCGGCGGCGCGAGGCGCAGCGCGAGGCCTGTCCGCCGCAGCCACTGCAATGAATTGGTCGGCGGCAGCGTTCAAGATTGCGCGCCTTTCGTTTTAAATAAGTCATAATTGGGTCAGGCCGCAGCAGAGCGCGCAGGGGTGGGTCGCGATCCCGACCGTCAGCGCGCGTCATAGCTTCAGGCTGATGCTGCGACTTTGTCATGACAGTCATTCGCGCGACTGCGACCTACGACCACTAGCGCCCTTGCCATTACCCGCGCACGAGCGCTGCGCCTCCTCTGTCAGAAACGCTGCCAGGTCGTTGGCGTGCGCCGACGACGGGTGGGTCGCTCGCTGGGTCGCTCGGCCGGCGCCGGTCGCCCCGTCGGTCGCTCACCCACGCCCAGCCCTGCGACGACGACGCCCCGGCACATGCCATTCTAGTAAACATACCCTCTGTTGACCCGGCTGCGTCACCGCCGCGAGTGGGAGCGGGGGGGAGGGGGTCAGTAATGGTTTGGGGTCAGGGAGACCGCGCGCGCGGATGGCGGCGCGTGGCGGAGATAGCACCTGTGTTCTGGTATTGTTCGACAGGATGCGATGCGATGAGGTGAGAGGTGGAGGTAGGTGGCCCCCTGCCGAGTCCTTCCCGAGCCTCGGGCTCGGCGGCTAACACAGGAGTAACAGCGTACCCAGGCTTGCAGATTCATTCGTTATTTCAAAGAGAAGTGCACTGTACTTGATCCAAGGACTCAAGTTTTTGGGGCTGTACCAACTTTGCCACCTCTCTTCTCAAGCAGAGATCGTAGCGGCCAGGCCTTTTAGTCTCACGGCCTTTCTTCCCTCGCTTTTTTTTCGGTAGACATGGGAGACGTGTCGGGGAACTAATTGCAGCCGACACGAAGGCACGAGAGGCAAAGCCCGAACAAAAGTCGTCGGGGTAAAAGGGGATAAAAGTTACCCGCTCGCCCGTAAACCTGTGGCGGCTAGTAGCAGCGACGTTAAAAGGCGGTGCAGCAGCAGGCAACGACGCACTGGTAGGCGATGACGCAGTGTAAGGCTATGCAGCAGTAGGCGCTGACGGAGTGGTAGACCATGCAGCAGCAGAAGGCGCTGACGCGGTGGAAAGCTCGGCCGCGGCCGAGTGGGTGGCCCCGATAATTATTGAGCATTGTTGAGCTGATCGGCCGAGCTCCAGCAGCTCCAGCAGCCCGTGTAGCAAGCAGCCAATTACCACCTCATCAGCTGCACGGCGCGCCGCGGCGGCGAGCGGGCCGGCGGCGTTGGGCAACATAAGCAAGACATCAGCACCGTTTAGTACCTCACTAGCGGAAATGCAGCCCGTGGCCACGGACGGACCAAGGCACCAGGGCACGCTCACAGACTTGAGAGCCATGATACGAACGTCTGAATAACGTACTTGTCAGTTATTTTAATTTTTTTCTGATATGAATAGAGCAGCTTAGTCAAGTTTGCTCTGGAAACCCAAGTGTGTATACTTGAATGCAGTATCTCCAGCATACCTACAAGTATGAAGGAGCAGGTCTTGTGTACTTGTCAAGTATGCAGGAGGTAGTGTGTGTACTTCGTCCAGTATGCAGTTCTTAGTCAAGTACACACTAAATCTCCTGCATAAATGTATGGAGGTTTTAGTGTGTACTTGACCAAGTACACACTACCTCCTGCATACTTGACCAAGTACACACTACCTCCTGCATACTTGAGCAAGTACACACTACCTCCTGCATACTTGCCAAGTACACAGGACCTCTTGCATACATGTAGGTATGCAGGAGATACTGCATTCAAATACACACTTGGGTTTCCAGAGTGAGAGTCATGCGAAAAGAAAGACATGAATCTCAAAATTGCCTGAGTTGATCATGGACATTCCATGAGAGTCATGACTTTCTTTTCACAAAAATGACTACCTATGTGGTTTGTTTGCATGAGGCTGGCGCTTGCGTCGCGTCTGCAGTCGAAAGAGTATTCTTGTCGCTTCCCACCTCCGTCGCTCTCTATGGGCGAAAAGAGGCGCAATTCCTTTGCGATCGCATTGAGTAACGCGTACAGCGAAATTGGTCCGGTAACGCCATGTCATGTTGTTTGTGGCAGAGCGAGGGGAGCACAGGGTGGGAAGAAACGAGAGCGAGAGAGTAAGCGGGCGAGAGAAAGAGACAGAGGCGAAAGAGAAAGACAGAGAGAGTGCGGTAACAATGCTTCGGCCTCTGGACCGAACGTGCGACGCGCGGGGCGGGCGCCACCAATGTTTCCTCTCTCGCTTTGACATCCGCTGGGCGCGGTGTGGCATGGCGTGGAGGGTCGTGGAGGGGCGTGAAGGGGCGTGGAGGGGCGGGGCGAGGTGTGCCGGAGCGAGCCATCCGCGGGTCGCAAAAAAAAAAAGAAAACAAAATTGGAGCCAGTAATAACATTTTCTGACATGCCTCAGAATGAAACCGCGCGTGATCCGCGCCTCCTGGAGCTGCTACAAAATGACTCTTTCGCACCCGGCCGCTGAACGGCGCTCCCGCCCGCCCAAACCCGCCTCGCCCCTAGCGGACCGAACGCCATCTCTTTCGAACCAGAGCGAAACCCGGAACAAGGGGCAGTCGGTTGACCGGTTGGCGCCGCGTTTGGCGATGTGGTGCCGGGCTGGCGGTCCTCGACGGGGCGGGACCGGGCGGGGCGGGCCATGGGAACGAGCAGCGTCCGGACAGAACTGGCACAACGAACGTGTTGCCGCCCCGCTCGCTGCCGCTCGATGCACCGCACCACCCTCGTGCCTCGGCCGGGTCGGCCCGGGGCCCGGGCGGCCGCCTTGTTAAGTAACGCCCTGGACCCGGACCGCGCAATCAAAGGCAGCGGGGAGCAGCAGCCTGATGCGGCTGCCGGCCGAGCCGGGCCGGGCCTCGGCTTGATGAATCGTTTTGCCGCCGTGCATCGCGCAGCATCGCGCAGCATCCATGCGATTGTTCGCCGACCGCACGGGGCGGGGCGGGGCAGGGCAAGGCGGGGTGGCCGCAACAGGTGCAATACAGGGGCAGAGTACGGAGGAGGAGGAGAGAAATAATTAATGAGGAGGGGTGATGAATCAACCAAGAGGTATAAGGAAATTCTATAGACTCAACCTGGCCTGGTCGAGATTGTCTAAGCGTTTCTCACTTCGCTTCACTTATTTGAGACCGCAGGTCTCCATAGACCTGTGGTTTTCGCGCAGCGTAGAGCCAGCATCACCCAAGTTCGTATAACTTCAAGCATTTCTCCAAAAATGCACATACACTACGGCACTTGAAGACATTTTTATAGTTATAATACGAACTTGCGAAGTTCAGCCTCTGGAGCAGGGATCTCAGACTGTGACGTCACGTGGGCCGCACGAGTCGGACCTCTCACTCGCACTCACTGCGATCACATAGCCCCATCTCTCTCCAGTGCGGCCCTTGCGGCCCGCGGGCCGTGTGTCTGAGACCCCTGCTCTGGAGGCTCCCCTATAGCGCCTGATGGGTAGGCAACATCTTGCCTGCAGTGCATACGTGTGCCGCGGGGTGGCCTACCCCGAGTCTCACAGGCGCCCCGGAGCTTCCGTAATTTGCCGAATGAATCTGAGCAAAACGGAGGTACTCTCTGGGCGATCGAATTCTTATCTGCACTCATCTGACACAACCAACCCCAATTGATACCAGATTCTTTCCTCTCCATCGCAGATGCTGTGGGCAACGAAGTGGGCCCTCGTGGCGCTGCTGGCCGCGTGGACGGTCACCGTCATCGCCAACCCCGCCATCAAGGAAATCCGGCCCAAGTCGAACAGGCCCGGCCGCTTCCTGTCGCTACCCGTCCCGCAGAAGTGCGCCAACAGTGAGTATCGAACCGACGGAAAAGCGGGGTGAAAGAAAGGTTTTGTAACCGTCGCTCTGTGTGCTCAAGAAGACGCCCCGCGGTCGGCTGAGCCCTGACGCCTCGCAGGTCGCTTTCCTTACCCACACACAGCACCACCTCTTTGCGCTCAACACATAGAATTTTGTGTTTGCACTTGCGTTGGTTCTATGTGCTGGGCGTAAAGATGCGACGGTAAAATGTTTGTCGTTCGGAAACGTGAGAACAAGGAACGCAGACGCAACGTCGACCTCTTTTGCCGCGCAAGGCAGCCGCGCGAAGAGGCTTATTTCGAGAGGGCGATGGCATCTCGCCGTACTAGTTGCGGAGCAAATCACCTTACTGAGGAGGCTCTCGAGTTTCGATCAGTAGGAAGTCGATCCCCCTCCAGCGGCCGCTGTGCCCTACTGCTCCAGTGTCTCTGCGAGAGGGTATTGCAGGTGGCCCCCGCTCCCCGCCCCACCTCGTCGCACGCACCCAGCCGGCCGGCTCGACGCTCACACCTCAGGACCCGTCCCACGCCCCGCCACGCCCCGCCACGCCCCGCCACGCCCCACCACGCCCCGCCACGCCCCGCCACGAGGCGGGAAGGCCAGGTCGTAAGGCCCGTCGCATCCCGGGGCGGGGCGGGACGACGGCGACCTTGGCATGTGGTTAGGTGCAGTACTGTACCTCCCGCCGAGGTCGTCGCTCGCTGGAGCCTGGAGCTGGAAGCTTCTGCTGGAGGAGACGGCGCTAAATTGAACGAGCCCCCGCAGCGCCACGCCGCGCTCCTCCCGCCTCCTGGCTCGAGCAGGACACCTGCCGCTGGAGAAGAATCTGCATTCTCATATTACGGAGAGGAAACAAGGCTGAGCCGGAGCCGGTGCGGGCTGCGGCGAGGAGGCGGGGCAGGGTGTGAGTGAGGAGTGGGCGGTAGGCCGCCGACGCGCTCGCCCGCGAGGCCGGTGGCCTACCTCTGGACTCGCAGGGGCTCTGTGCGGCCTAGCCGTGCCGCGTGCCATGCTCGACCGACCCGCTTAAGGTTCACCTGCGGTTCGCGGTTTGTCGAGGCGTCTGCCCGCGTCACCGAGTGACTTTGCGGTTTGCGGTTCGCCCTTTCTTTTTTTCGCGGTTCGCTCCCGTTTTGCTCGACGGCTCGGTGCGCGACTGAGCCGGGGGATTAACCATTTTGCTAGAAAAGCCTTCTCCCCGTTGGCGCCATCCGAAGCTCGTTATGCCGCGCGAGAGGGACCTCGAGGGACGGCGGGGACGCGCTCAAGGTCCGTAGCAAAGGGCCTGCAGTCGGCCCACAAGGACCCTGGCCCGGGCCCGGGCCGGGCAGCGGAGGACCTTGCAGGACAATGCGCAGTCCATCGTAGGGAGGCCAGCGGGCCGGGCGGGCCGGCCGGTGAGCCAGCGAGCAGCGCGGGCGCGGCACGGCGCAGCAGGCTCGCCCCGGCAGCGCACGTGCGCTCGAGTGCAGGGCGTAACACTTCCCATGGGAAAAACCTTTAATTGTGTTTCGCAGATCGTTCGGCGCGCGGCGCCTCCGGTGGGGTGGAACTCGATAAAAACTTTGGGGCGTTTTTTGTTTGTTTGTTTGGGTCGTGTGTCGTGTTGTGGCCGAAAGGGAATTCGAATTAATTTCGCGGTGTGTAAGCACAGTCAGGGGCGAGAGATTCAGGGGTTCACCACTCATTCTGTTGAATGCCAAATCTTATTGGCTCTATCCCAAGGAAGCAATAATTCTTTCAGACGGTGGCTCAATTTCTGCGTTCCTTTTGATTGCTACGTTTTGGTCAGAAAATGACAATTTTTGCCCCATTCGGATCACCGAGTTTTGGCATTCTGTCTGAGAACGCCTAAAGTATTTGACCTTCGTTTGGGTGCGGCCAGCGAAGTCCCGGGGAGGGGTTGCTCCTAGGGCTGCAAGTGCGTGCCTCACTCGCACACCGCTGGGCCCGGCCCGCCTCCTCCTCCTCCTCCTCTGCCTCCTCTAGCCTGTGGCCGCCGCTGGCCTGCCGCCAAAGAGCGACTCTCGGCCTCGACCCCCCGCATCCCCCCGCGCGGCGCGGCCCGCCGCGGCCCCGTGGCGCCATACAGGGAAGGCTACCGATGGCCGCCGCACGGCCCGGCACACCACGCATTAATAAAAGGCAGACGCTCATTCGTTAGAGTGTCGTCGACGTCGTGGGCCTCCCCCTCCCTCCGCAGCCGGCGAAGCAGATGAGCCGCGGCCCCCGGGACGAGAGTCCTGGCTGCACCCGAAGAAGAAAGCCACCCCTCTGCCTCCACCCTGCTCGCGAGAGAGAGAAAGAGAAGAGGCGGGTGGAGGCGGAAGTACGCGCGTCTTTAGCGTGCGGCGCGCCGCGTCGTCGGCGAGTGAAAAGCAGAGTGAAAAGAGCGGCGCGCGGAGAAGAAAGGAGAACGAAAGAATGGAAAGACACAAAGTCCCCCCTCTTCGCATATTTCAAAATCTCGTCTCTCACCCCGCGCTGCTGCTACACTGCACCGTTTTGAAACCACGCCGCCGCCTGTGACCTTTTCATTCCCCGTGACGCCTTTATGACTCCCCACCTCCACCTGCCTTCGCCCCGTCCGTCTGTCCGATCCGTGGCCAGCAGACCCACCCCGCCCCACCTCAACAAGAGTTGAACGCTCTCGTTCTTCTCTCGTCCTCGTAATTAGACCTGGGGTATACTGCTGGCCCAAACGAAGTGCTGTCTGAACCGCATCACCTCAGCATCACAATCTCATTTTTTTTCTCAGTCCTTTTTTTTGTGCCAGCTGCCATTTCGACTAGTCATTGACTGGGGTGATGGTTACAGGGAGGGTGTCCCATAGGCCCCATACTTTCTTTAGCGGTCATCACATGCGGGCGTGCGGGCGGGTTTGTCTGCCGTGGGACTATGGTGCCGAGCAAGTAGGCAACCCGCCCACAGCCCGGAATGTGGTGAAGTGTTATCATCGCCAAGATAAGTGCGGTGCCATGGGCACCCTCCCCTCCTGCATGTGTCGCCTCGAGTAACACGCTGTGCTCTCTGTCTCCTCGCAGGACCAAAGGAGTTCTTCTTCAATGGACACAACTACTTCTACACCGGGCACGTCCCCCAGTTCCGCAACATTAAGTACGACTGGCTCGACGCGCGAAACTTGTGCCGCGAGTACTGCATGGACTTGCCCTCGTTCGAGACCCAGGAGGAGAACAATCTCATCTTCAGGCTGATCCAGCAGAGTGAGTACCGAAACCTCAGCATTGTTCGGAACAAATTACTGATACCAACGCCAAAGTAGTTTGATAGATAGCACGCCACCTTCTTAAAATGGCGAAGTTTAACATGTTCCCTGCGGCTCATTTTTTGTACCTATGATGGTTTAACATAGGAGCGTGACCACATAGTGGTCACGCCACAGGGAACGTGCTAAAATTGAGTTGGTTTAGTATGGGGTATGGAACATTGGGAAGAGGGGGGG
>NW_026268248.1:22941-23457 GCF_000697945.3 Frankliniella occidentalis | reverse complement strand
CCGCATCCGCCCCTATGATTACCATCATATTTCGCGTCGCTGCAATGAGTATGGAAATGAAATGCAGTCGCAGTATGGTGAGCATCACAGCAGATCCTCTTTCTCTCTCCCACACGCGCGCATATGCACACACATACACACACACACACACACACACACACACACACCTTCACTCTCCCCCACGCGGTTGGCATAGCGATAATCGCTGGTCCGCCCTCTCTACCCTTCTTTCTGTCTCTCTCTCTCTCTCTCTCTCTCTCTCTCTCTCCTTCTCTCTCTCTCTCTCCCTTCCACTCACCACCACACCCATGTCTTACTTCATGTATCTTGTCTCAAAAACGTTTAATTTTACTTCGTGTGTAGTAAAATTAATCGGAGTCCAAAGTGAAGCGCAGATAACATTGCAAAAGCAATGTGTCTCACCTTTCGCGCGCGTTTCCAGTGTATTATCCTTCAAAATCAGGCGACAGTATCCGCATCCGCCCCTATGATTACCATCATATTTCGCGTCGCTGC
>NW_026268248.1:20270-20691 GCF_000697945.3 Frankliniella occidentalis | reverse complement strand
ATTGAGTTGAGTATTTGCGTGTCGTTTACGTCGGACACTTATGGCCTGATTTGACGCACCTCTGTCGAGGACCGCACTTTAACGACACATGCATGCATCCTGAACGATGATGGAAAACCGCCCCACTTCCCCTATTCTAAGCAGGAACGTCGAAGTGATGCATTCATTCATCTCTTTAATACGACCTACACGATATTACACAAAAATAATAAACCGTGGATCAGAAAACCCCACAAACTTTCGATTTTTCATGGTCGGTACAACACACTCACACACTGAGTTGGGACTGTACCCCGCTCCACCGCGTCCTTCATTGAGTGTCCCCCCCTCGGAGAAACGTCGCGGCGAGAACGGGGGCGGATATCCACGGTCGGAAACAGCGGCAGCAGGGTGAACGTAGGAGGGAGGAGGGGAGGAGGGA
>NW_026268248.1:12765-13845 GCF_000697945.3 Frankliniella occidentalis | reverse complement strand
CCCCCACCCTTGCGGCTGTCAGCCTTGTTGACCGACAGATTCGCCGAGCTACCGCCGCCCGCGGCCGCGGCCGCGGCGCCGTGCCTCAGTCAGACGGCCATCTGACAAGTGTCTGACACGCAGTCGCACGCTTTCACAAAATCACAGCAGCACCTCACGCGGGGCGACGGGACTGCGTAAACTGCGATTTAAATCTGCTTTATGCACAGCCACAGCTAAAACGGCAGCGCAGTTTAAAGCTGCTGAAAAGAAAAAAAACACGGCAAAATGTACTTCTGCACAGAAAACGGAAAAAAACAGTGTTTCTCTCCAAGGTTACAAACTGACCTGACACCTCACATTTGGCGGTGTATGCGCGATGATTTGTAAAATTAATCAGTCGGTGCTAAATCCCCTGAAGAAATAAAGATCAATGTGAAAGAAACTGTTCAAAATTAAAATAAAGTTACGTGTTTTTAAGTTATCATCTCCTGCGCCTGCGGCTCATTTTTATGATGCCTATGGTTTAACATTGTGGTCATGCCACAGAGAACGTTTTAAAAATATCAGATGCCAAATAAGCTATCAGCTACTACGTACGTTAAAAATATAGGTGCAGCAGCTCGAGTCGACCCAGAATAAGTGGCAGAGAAATTAGAGAAAACAGTGAAACATAAAACAAGAAAGCAGCAGAAGAGGACAGAAACGGAGGCAAAAGCAGAGGGAGCGCGATAGGCAGAGAGAACGCGGAGATGGGGGGGAATGGGCATGCCTCGCATTCATGTTGAGAATTAATAGCGCCCGTTGGAGGGGACAGCGGCGCTGCTTCTCCGGAAGGATTTGGAAATGAGGGTGGCGAGGGAATGCCAGCCGTGGCGGGGCGCGCGGGGGGCGTTTGCAGCGGTATAGCCCAATCCGTCGCCCTTTTCCTGTGGCAGCCGCCGATTTGAGCCCGGAAGTGCAGATCGACCGTGGAACAGCTCTTAGCTGCTGACCGGCCGCCGCCGCGACCGGGGCCCGGAGGGGGTCCACCCACCCCACCACACCCCGCCACCCCGCTGGAGATTCCCATCCGGGGAAGAAGCGCAAACGCGCCAAGTA
>NW_026268248.1:9225-10185 GCF_000697945.3 Frankliniella occidentalis | reverse complement strand
GGGGGTGGTAGCCAGGCCTGCAGAGCGGGATGGGCAGGGCGTTGACTCGACCATACTGCACAGCACAGCAGCCTCGGCCCTCCAACTACCCCCCGGCAGCCGGGCGGATTTGGCCAAATGCGAGAGCCAGAGCGCGCGCATGTGAGAGGGAGAGAAAGAGAGAGAGGTGGGGGGGGGGGGGGGAGGGGGGAGAGCAGAGGGCCTAACGCCGGCGAGAGGGTTGGGTGGGAAAGGGAACAGCAGGGGGGAGAGGGGCACCTCATCACGTGTGCTGAGTCAGCGAATCAGCGCGGGCCGGCGGGGCGCGGGCCGGCCCGCCCTGGACTGGATGGGCCCCGTGCCACGGCTATCCCCCGGGTCACACATGTCTCTGTCCAACTCCTCCTTGACTTTGGTTCGTTTTATTACATTTTCGGAGCACTAGGTGGGGCGGCCGCCTCCTTGCCGCTGCTGCTGCTACTCCTCCGGGCCCTCGTGGAGGCCCTCCCTTCGCCCGCTCCTTACTCTGCCTGCTCCAACTCCAAAAATATTATCACTATCATCATCATCACCACGGCCGCCATCATCTCCGGCCTGGTTATCTTTTCATTAGTCGTTTATGTTGACTTACCCGTCTCGCTGTCAGTCACCCCGGCCGGGGCCCCCGCACTCCTCCCACCACCACCACCACCTACTCAAGATGAAGCGGACACTAACCTGTAACGATAAAAAATAATTTCGTTTATTGCATGGACGAGTTAAAAGCACGTAAGTTTTCTGCACGGTGTTGCTCACCACTGGTGTGGGGCCCCCAGAGTGGAAAGAGGGGGGGGGGGGACAGCAAGGGCCTAACGGACACAGAAGTGGCGCAGCGCCGACCTGACTGTCATTACGTGTAATTGGTGGAGCAGATGGTATCGCCCCTGTCGCTTCGAATCTGCCGCGCTGCCGCCCCGGCCAGCCCCGGCATATCCAGAGTGG
>NW_026268248.1:5008-6256 GCF_000697945.3 Frankliniella occidentalis | reverse complement strand
GTAAAAGCTTTCAACAGTGATGGTGAACTCCCCCGCCATAGCTGCTGGTGCACACGCAAAAAAAAGAATCATTGTACCAACGACATGAGTTGCACCTCCAACAACATTTTGTTCTTGGAATGGCTTCAGAAACATAGGATGCTATTCCAACGACCATGATTGCTGGCTCAACGACATGGTCGGTGGCACAACTACCGGCTGTCATAGGGTTAGCAACATCGTGTCTTTGGACCAAGAACCCGGCCACAAGAACACGGGGGTCGTTGGAACAATGATTCTTTTTTTTCAGTGCACTATGGTTCCCTGTATTTCAAGCACGTCAACTTAACCAAGTTAACCAGTTAGTTGGTGCCAGCGTGCGGCACGGCGCGTCGACTGGGGAAGTATTAAGCGAATGTATAAACAGTGGCAACTCGGCTGGCGCAGGCGCAGGCCGTTCCCCGGGCAGCCCCGGGCGGTAGAGGGGCGCGGTGGTTGGTTAGCCCCGGAGTGTCGACGCGGAATGAGCCACACAAATAATGCAACGGGCTCGACTTCGGCGCCGAGAGAGGGGGTGGGGTTGTGGGGGGTGGCTGTGTGGCCGTGCGAAGGGTCAAAATGTTGAAAATTATCACAGCGTGTTTGTTTTGGACAATATGCTACAAGAGGCGGCGCTATGCCGAGAACACACCTTTGGCTTTTCTGACAGCATACGGTATGAATTCGCAAACTAAAATAAACAACAAAAAGTGCTCTCTCCTGAAAAATAAAAATTTAAAAAAATCTTGGAAAAGGTCGCAAAGAACGGCACTGGAGAAAAATGGCCACTAAGAAACGCAAACGCGGTTGTGTTTCCACCGAGAGAGATATGAGTGAAACAATGCGCACGGCACCCTCATGTACAGCCTGGTATACAGCCCACCGTGGGATTAAAATATTGTGTCGCCCGTTGGGCTGTGGTAGGGCCGCCCCCGCCCAGGCTCCCGGAACGCGAGAGACATTACATACCATTGCCCTTCCTCTCCTCCCCCTTCCTGCCTCCTGCCCTCTCTGCACTGATATACCAAGTGTGCAACAACTGCTTAACACTTGAATATGTGCAACAGCAAGCTTCACACTTGTAAGTATTCAACCCCCCTAAGTTTGCGCCTTTGCAGGTGTTCAACCGTGTTCAACACAGTCACTGTGCGCCCTTGCAAGTGTGCAACCCCATTATTCGTTAGAGTAGTTACTAAATGTGTGTAGCTATTGTTTCAATATTGTATACAC
>NW_026268248.1:0-458 GCF_000697945.3 Frankliniella occidentalis | reverse complement strand
AGCGCGTGTTCAGGTGCGTTGCCACGCCGGGTCGGTAAAATTCACGCTGGATTTTTTTACCGTGCGTGCGAAGGGTCAAAATGTTGAAAATTATCACAGCGTGTTTGTTTTGGACAATATGCTACGAGAGGCGGCGCTGCCGAGAACACACCTTCGGCTTTGCTGACCATACGGGATAAATGGACAAACTAAAATAAACGACTAAAAAGCGTTCTCTCCTAAAAAGTAAAAATGAAAAAAAAAATTAATAAAAAATATTGTTGAAGGTGTGGCAAAGAACGCACTGGAGAAAAATGGCCACTAAGAAACGCAAACGCGGTTGTGTTTCCACCGAGAGAGATATGAGTGAAACAATGCGCACGGCAGCCTCATGTACAGCCTGGTACAGCCCACCCTGGGATTAAAATATTGTGTCGCCCGTTGGAAGTTAACCAGTTAGTTGGTGCCAGCGTGCGGCA
>NW_026268247.1:24966-26998 GCF_000697945.3 Frankliniella occidentalis | reverse complement strand
GACTTGACTCGCGTGTCAAAAGGTGTGCCCGACCTTCAGCTTGGACAGCGGACAGCTCAAGGAATCGGACAACTGCTCCGATTGCATCCGGGAGAAATTCGCTACGGCCTGAATCACAACGTGTCCACTCTGGAAGAGAGCGCCTATCCTATACTCTCCCAGCAAACGGCGCGGTTCTCTTGCCCGGACTGGACACGTCAAGGGGTGGATAACTCCTGAATTGAGTGTACAAATTTCAAGGATTGAATTTGAATTGGACTGGATTGGTTGAATTGTTTATGAATTGGTATGAATTTTCGTAATTTATTTTACCGAAGTGGCTTGAATTGGACTGAATTAGTTTAATTAATGCTGAATTGAGTTGAATTAAATGGAATTGGGGAGTTATCCACCGCTTGGGAGACGTAGTATTTCAGGCAGTTTGAATATTGAATTGAAAATATTGTTTGTAAACAATCCTTGATTAAGAGGGTATTTCAATGGAGCGCTGCCCGGATCTAAGAAGAACAAAACCGGATACAGAGAGTGGTGGTTGGGGCGGGCGCGCGGAAAAGCGGAGGGCGGGCGGGTAGGTTCCCCTCTACTCGCCGCTCCTCCGCGCGCCGGCCCCCACCACCGCTCTCTGTATCCGGTTTTGTTCTTCTTAGTTCCGGGTTAGCGCTCCATTGAAATACCCTATTTAATTGAAATTATGATTTGGACAATTCGGACGGAGACGAATGGGGTTATTCGGATGAGACAACCCGATAAACTGCATTCTGCTTCGCACGAGTTGGTCGCGACGTGCTGTCACACAATATTAATGTTAATCTATTTCTGCTGCTATCTAATCGGTTTCTTTCTTCCCTTTTTTTTTGTTTTTGAGTTTTTTAGGATAGGTCCTCAAGCCAACCAAGCCCTCCTCGTCGCTTCTCAGTAGTGAGTGATGCTTTCAGATACTTTATTTGTCTTGGTGGTGGTGTTGGGGTAATTTAAAATGTCCGTGATCGCACGAGGAAAGGTATCTGTACCACATGGCGCGGCCGCTACATTTTAAATGCCATGATGTCAGCCTTCTAATCTCTGACGTCAACCTCGAGAGACATTTCGTGAAAGAATGTCCAGGCCGTTATCACACCTCAAGTCAGAAGAGCACGCAAAGTGAGGTGGGTGTAATCGGATGTGATATTTTAACAGAATTTCACAAAAGCGAAATAACAGTGCGAAACGGTTTTTAAATAAAATTGCCCACCTTCCAGAGGGCTTTCCAAGGGGCTATCTCAGGGCTCTCAGATACGCGGGCCGCGGGCCGCAAGGGCCGCACTGGAGAGAGATGGAGCTATGTGAGTGCGAGTGAGAGGTCCGACTCGTGCGGCCCGCGTGACGTCACAGTCTGAGACCCCTGGGCTATCTCCCTTTGCAACTCTCCTCATCGAGGCCACGCCGAGGCCAGCCAGCTAGGTAGCTAGTGCATTATTTTGGAAGAAGTGATCGGTGTCAGAGTGACAGAAGAAAGGTGCAATTTTAATGATGTGAATGGGCTTATCGTTTTGCTGTTGCGTTTGGAAGCACGGAGAAAATTATTTTCGACCGCGCGGGCCACCCGAAGCTCATTACCATCGCTCAGGCTCTCTGCTTCGCTCCGCCGGCAACTCCGTTCGGCAGGGGCCGGGCCTGCTTGGCCTGCCGGCGGCGATGGTCGGGCCTGCGGCCCGACCATTTCTGTCGCGCGATTTGCTGAAGAACATGATCGAATGATATAGCGGGCCTTCGGCCCGCTTAAACCCGTCATCTTTGAGTGTGCAACAAAGACTTGCGAAAGGGATGTAACGGTGAAGCACCGCGACTACAACCCACCCTTCTGCTTAGAAAACGTTTTTTGGGGGTGGGGGAAAGTTTCCTTTCTATTTTGCGGTTTTTAGGCCCTTTTCTACATCTTATTGTTCACTATGGCAATTTTTAGCTTATTTTCGTCTAAAAACACCCTCTAGCGCGTAAACGGTTAGATTAGAGCAAAACGGACGAAATTTTCGCCTAGAGGGCTCTACTTTGA
>NW_026268247.1:18692-20104 GCF_000697945.3 Frankliniella occidentalis | reverse complement strand
AGTGTTACGTAAGAGTCTACGATGGGACGCTCATGCGTGTGTTGCCGAACACCGTGGTGAACATTGCCAGGGGCGTACTGGCCCGGCGGGGAACCCCCCCCACGGCGGGGTGTCCAGGCGAATCAAAAACGTACTGGCGTCGCTCATGTTCGTCTCGGAGCGACCTGAATGCATACTCAGTACGCTCTGTCAGCGCATAGAGCTACCCGATGGCGGGCATAAGTCGCTCCGGCGCGAACCTCCGATGATCCTTGGCGATACGTCGCTCAGGAGCCTGACGAACCTCGGCGACCAATCGGCGCACTGAGCGCGACCCTCCGCGAACCGATAGCATACAGAAAGCACACAGAAAGCATACCAAAAGCAAACAAATCTTTTTACGTCGGGCACTCCTAGAGAACGAAACGCGTACAGGAAATTCTGGCAACCACCCCTAAGGGTGTGGATGGGGGTATCCAAGGTCTAAAAATTCTCCCAAAAAGTATTCTTTTTATGTTCTCTTAAGGGGTAAGTCGCCAAAGTAAAGCCCTCTGTTCGAAAATTTCGTCTATTTGGCTCTCTTCAACCGTTTAGGCGCTAGAGGGTCTTCTTTGACGAAAATAAGCTAATAATTGCCATAGTAAACTACTGTATAAGTAGTAGAAAAAGGCCTAAGCACCCCACACAATAGAAAGTAAACTCTACCCCCACCCCCAAAAAACGTTTTATAAGCAGAAGAGTGGGTTGTAGTTGTGGTGCTTCACCGTTACATCCTTTTCTCGAGTCTTCCCGGGCGCGGTGCAGAGCAGTACTATCTTTTAACAGGCCCGGCGGCCTGAATGAGTGTTGCCAGCGGCTTCGCTGTCGGTAACCGAAAAGATGAAGGTTATGCCCTTCTGTGACCGTGGTGGCGACCGTCGGATTCCACCCGGCTTTGTCGCTAAAGAGGCGTAAACTTAGGGGATTTTTGGCTATAGCGCGAAAACGAAAAGTCCTACCGCGTTCCAATTTTGATCACAGATGCATTTCATGACCTTCTAAGCTTCCATAAAGCCGATTTGCCACCACTCTCTCCTGAGGGGTGTAAGTGGCACAGGGGTGGTCACCCCTACCCTAAGGGTAGTTTTCGAAAATCGGAGCGTTTTTCACCGGGGCCTTTTTCAGTGCGTCCTACACATTTTCAACTGAAGTTTCCAGACTTTTCCAGGCCTCCTTAGTGTGAAATATGTGGAAATTTCAGTTTAGGGTTGGACAGTTAGGGGTAGTACAGCCCTCCAGCGGGTGCGAAAGGGAAACAGTCACTTTGCTGTCGTTGCCCACGTCAAACCACAAGGTTTCCCGTAGCGTTCGAGATTCCCAAAAAAACACCCCTTTGAGGGGGTGGGGGTAACTGGGGGTAGGGGGTAGGGGGTAGTTTGTCGGAGGGGGTGGAA
>NW_026268247.1:3414-16033 GCF_000697945.3 Frankliniella occidentalis | reverse complement strand
TCAAAACGTAAACAACATCGACTGCCCTGCGAGCAGGTCCTCTAAGTCGACAATCCAGAGTTAAATATCTGCAACTGCGGACAAGTCGAGCACTAAAAATGTTTGTAATAAATAAATTGCACAGCCGCAGTACGCTTGCTGCTCCGACTACATGCACACACACGTCCTCCCTCTGCGGCTCCCACTCTCAGACTGATGTGATCGTGGATTAGTGTCCAGCTCAAGCTGCAAAGTGTGCACTGCTAGCGAGCCCTCAGGTACTTCGAGCGTCCTGGGGCCGCTCCATCTGTCCCCTCTTCTGCTGGCAAGTGCGCCGGTCTAGGGATTAGCGCCAGCGCCAGCGCCCAGCCGGGGTTTCCTGGGAAGGAAAATACCCGACGACGGCGGGGTGTCCAGGCGAATCAAAAACGTACTGGCGTCGCTCATGTTCGTCTCGGAGAGACCTGAATGCATACCCAGTACGCTCTGTCAGCGCATAGAGCTACCCGATGGCGGGCATAAGTCGCTCCGGCGCGAACCTCCGGTGATCCTTGGCGATACGTCGCTCAGGAGCCTGACGAACCTCGGCGACCAATCGGCGCACCGAGCGCGACCCTCCGCGAACCGATAGCATACAGAAAGCATACAGAAAGCATACCAAAAGCAAACAAATCTTTTTACGTCGGGATGTGACACAATATTTCAACGAATGTGACACGACAATGAAACAAGAGTGACGTCACATTCCTTGAACAGTGGGGGGGGGGGGGCTTACCACCAGTAAATCCTGCAAGCTGTCCTCTTTTTCTGTCATAGCTTCTTTGGAGAAACGTTCCACCAGTGCCACTTCGCGCTCGGCGACGTCGTTTGCCACTGGCATTGCCTGGACCACCTGCAGATTAGCCGGGTAAACTGGGTTGTTAGGCCAGCCCTCAGGGTCCTCGGCCGCAGAAAGGAAGTGTCCAGCTTCATAGTATCAAAAAAAATTATTGCAGTATTCTCACTGATGAAATCTGGTATTTCTTTATTACGGAGTGACTTCAGGGTGGAATTTTTGGGCAGAACATGCCGCTTCCATGGTGAAATGGATTTTGGGGGAGGGGCACTTAAACGGGAAACCATCTCCCTTTTTGTTGTGTCCGGGACTCGGGGATAATAATGGAGACTTACTTGCCTTGTAAACAACCAGAGAGGGTGTGGCGGTATTGCACCACTTCAGAATTAATGTTATTTAGTAACTAAAATGATTTAGTATTAATTGACATTATTGTAATTCCATCGCACTCAGATATTTGATAGGTAACGCTATTGTTGTACTGTTAATTGTTAGTCTAAGAGTCGCTAGGATAGCTGACGCCGGCTAGATATTTTATTCACCTCGAAGCTAAGCGAGTTGAGACCTGCACCGTGCCACCGTGCAGCTGCTCCTGTAGGGCGCATGCGCTCCCTCTTCCCCCTTCCTTCCCTGTCACCAATCGGGAAGCTGGAAACTTGACCTTGACGCCTCGGCTCCCTCGGCTCTCGCCGAGCCCCTGCTCGGCTCTCACTGGGCTCTCTCGGCCCCTTTGTCCGGCGCCCTGCTCGGCCCGTGCGCCGAGGAGGAGGAGGAGCCTGCAAGCCCTAGACTGAAAAACAACTCCATATATGGACATAGAATGCGCCACTTTCCCCTCCACTGGGGGTAGGCGAGGTGATAAAAAGGCTGGGGCCCTTTGTCTCAGCAGCCAGTCCAGCAGCAGCAGCCAGTCCCTCTGCAAAAACTTCTGCACCAGCCGCCTCCAGGTCCTTAGTGGACTTAGCCGCTGGCCGCATCAACCCTGGACTGGACTCCGAGCTCCGGCAGATCGATTATCTCGGCCCTCAACCGGTCCCAGCTCGGCTCCGGCTCCCCTGTTCCGAGCCGCGGCTCCGAGATCGATCCACTCAACCCGACGCCGGCCCGGCTACGCCCCGCCGGCCGAACAAAGGACTCCACTCCCGGCCGCCTCAGCCGCGCCGACCCGCGCGGGGCCGCGCCCAGCTCGCCTGCTTGGCTCGTAACTAAGTGTCCTCTCCGAGACGCTCAATAATAACTTTACTACCGTTGCGCTCTTGCGTTCTCGTGAGATAATTCCAGAGAAATCTCCATACTGTAATTTAACTGGAAATATATTTTTCTCATTCTACTTCAAAGAAAGACGTTTTCCTACTCTTCACGTCACATTTAATCTACAAGACACAAATACACCTACACCCCCCTTAACAGGGCGGGGTGCACCAATAATACTAATCAACAAAAAATCACGAATCGAGGTCTTCTTCTTCCCCTACTCCCGGTAGCGTGATGGCGCCACCCGGCGCCTGACAGGGTGCGCTCTTGGTGCCGCCGCTGCCCTTTCCTCCTCCGACTCGCTCTCTGAGTCGACCCTGCCCAAACGCTCAAACACGGACCGGCGCCCCGCCTCCCCTTGCGGCTCTCCGCGGTCCTCGCGGTCGCGGGCTCGCCTTTCATTCCTGGCGCGGCGTGACGGAGACGCGGTCACTGCCACCCCGGCGTCTTGCAGCCTCAACCTATGAGGCGTGTCCTCCTTTCACGCCGGGCCTGCGTGCGAGCGGAGGGGGCCGGTGCTTCCCCGGCCGCCACTGCCGCCGCTGGCGCAGCAGCCGCTGCTGGCGCCGCAGCCGCCGCTTGACGCCTGCGGGCCTCCAGGATCTGCCTCGCATCGCCAATGATTGGTCTTGCCGGCGACGGCGCGGCCCGCCGCGTCCCCCCCGCTGGGCCTCTTGCGCCTCTAGCCAGTGGGTGTGCGCGGCCGCGCGCGGGTGGGGTTGGAACGTCTGTCCAGCTGCTTGACGTGCCTCCCTCCCGGCGCCGGCCTTGCCGCGATCCGGCAGCTGACCTGCTCGCGCTTCTGGCCAGCGGGTGTGTGTGGCCGCGCGCCGGCGGTAGAAGTACCGCCCTCCCGAGACGGTGGCGGGGCGACTGCCGCCCTGCCTCCCGTCCGGGGAACCGCCCCTTAAGCTGGGCATGGCGAGAGGGGGTGGGCCGCTCCTGGCTGCCCCGGCCTCGGTGCCTCCGTTTGTGCTGAGCGTGGCGCCCTGTTCGGGGCCGCCGCTGTCCCCTGACGTGGCGCCGCTGCCGGCGCCTTCCGTCTCTTGAAGCAGGGTGTCTTCGTCCCCATCTGAGGCCTCGAGTTCTAGCGTCTCGCCCTCCGCCATCAGATTCTGCAAGACTTCGGCGGCCGTCGCGCCATCCCCGCCCAGGGCCTCCAGCTTCTCAGCTACTTGCTGCACTTCTTCCACCTTTCCTTGCAATTCTTCCGCCAGCTGCAGCTTCTCAGCCATCATCCCTTTTCTTCGACGTGCCGCGCTCAGCACCTCCGACATGAGCTTTGCGATGTCGATGATGTTTGGATCCTCGGGGCGGACCACCACGTTGCTCCGGCCTCTGGCGTTCGTGGGGGCGGGGACCTCCTCGACAGGCGACGACGGGGGGTCGCGCGGCGTCTCCCACCGCTGGCCGACCAACCACGGTCTCGGACTTGGCCCCTGCGCTTCTTCTTCGCTGCCCGACAGCTCTCCCACGGGTCGCCTCCACTCACTGCCCTGTCCACTGCGCCTTCGCATCTGCGTAACATGACATTTCACATTAGGACCTTTCAAGCACTCACACCTCCATAGTCGACTCCCCTGCTTCTCCAACGCCCACCCTTCGATCCACTTTTTCGTCCCCTTACGTCCGTACTGCCGCACCCAAACCGGCTCGCCTGGCTCGAATCGGTACCTTCCCTCCAGCCCCTCCCCCTCTTCCTGGGGTGGCGGGGTAGCGGCATGGAGTAAAGCGGTATGGAGTAGAAGCTTTATCGTCCCGGGGCCCTGCGTGCCTGCCTCCCCAAACGTCTGACGGACGATCGGTTTGAGCTACAGACCTGGGTGCTTGACGTGTGTGTCGGGGAAGGTCTGACCAACCGGATGATACCCTTTCCTGGACCCGCACCTGCCTGAGCACGGGGTCCCGGTCCGTCTCCTCGGCCATCATCTCCACTGTGATGACGGGGCCGTCCGGCCGCCGTTTCCCGTCCGTATCAATGTAACTCAGGTACATGACTGGCGGGTGCGGCGGATCCTCCGTGGGCCCTGGCAGGGGCAGGCGGCTGAGCGCATCCGCGTTTCCATGTTTTGGCCCCGGGCAGTATTTCACCTCTATCGAATAGGCCGACAACGTCATCAACCAGCGCAGGATGCGAGGACTCGTTACTGCTGGTGTCCGCCCTCCAAACAGGCCCACCAAAGGCTTGTGGTCGGTCCAGACAGTAAAGGTCCTCCCAAACAGGTACTGGTGGAACCGCGTCACCCCAAAAACTACCGCCAGTCCTTCCTTATCATACTGCGAATAGTTCCTCTCGGTGCTGGTCAATGTCCTTGACGCATACGCCACCGGTCTTTCCACCGTTTCCCCTCCTTCCGTGACTAGATTCGCCAATCTTAACATTGAGGTCCGGGGCCTAGCAGTTTGCGTTGACACTCCTTGTCCGCCACCCCGCGCACCAATTGTGCCCGCAGGCGGCGGTCCAAGTCTGTGAACTTGCATGGAATCGCGAGATGCCGGAGGTCCGCGAGCCAGTCGGCCGCAGACTCACCCGGCTTCTGCTTCCTCTGCTCAAACAAATGCTCTGCCATGGCCTCCGAAATGTACTCCTCGCAATGATCGTCCATCAACTCTATCAGCTTCTTGAAACTCACCGTGGCGCTTTCCAGCACCGCCGGATAAGTGATATCCACTAACAAACGGTAGAAATCGGCGTCCGCGCAGGTAAGGAACGCCTCCTTGCGCTCGGCGTCCCGCACAAACCCTTGATGGTTGAGGGCTTGCGTCAGCCGACGCTTGTATGCCGCCCATGTTTCCCTACCGCCGTTCACCTTGAACGTCTCGAATTGAAACTTGCGGGCCCTGGCCGGGCCCGCTACCCACTCATCGTCATCGTCTACGGGGGATTGTGCCCGCCTTTCTCGGCGGACCTGTTTCGGTTGCTTAGCTAAACGCCGTTTAGCAGCCAGCAACGCCGCACGCCTGGTCAGCACCATCCTGCAATGCCTTCAGCCTCGTGTGTCTGGTCTACTTTGACCCCCTGACTCCACTGGCCGGGCTTCCTGCTTCCCACGACCTATCCTCCTAATCCCTATCCTACGGAACACCCGCACAAGTTCGACACACTTTCCCAACACAAGAACAACACACTGTACAGGTTTAGAACAGCCTCGTCGCCAGATGTTGTGTCCGGGACTCGGGAATAATAATGGAGACTTACTTGCCTTGTAAACAACCAGAGAGAGAGATGTCGTGTTAGCAAGTGCCAGACGCAGAGTGACTGCCTCTCCGCAGCCGGGCCCCAGTGGCGCTTCGCAGCGCCACCTGGCGGCCGGCTGAGGAACCTCTAGCAGCCAACACTACACTTTTCATGGGTAGAGGGGTTTCCTCATCAAAAAATGCCAACCCCACAGTTACTCCGTGCAAATACCATAGATGGTTACGAAAGACTGACCCAGCTATGTCAGAATTTTTTTTACATTTACTGTAACCTATGATATCATTTGTGAACTGCAAATCAGTCCTTGGGACAATGGCAGGAATTGTAGATGTGTACCACGGTTTAAGGCACGTGGATACAAAAAAATAAATTTAACTCCCCTGATTATTCTTTTTTTTTTTTTTTTTGCTTTTGCATCAATTTCATGTTCCCCTGCAATCAAGTAAAGTAAACATCGACGTCAATTAAGGCGCACCGCACTGCTCTTAATTTATCTGTAGCGCGAGCAAAGAAACTACCCGCTACATGATTAGCGTTGAAAATCCGTTGACTCACCGGTAAGCGCAAACATGCGGACAGTGAGACAATAGATTATCCCAGCCATAAAGTGAGCGGACGAAACAGCTACAGTAGGCGCTCGCTATAGTTCCGCCTCGGGTTCAGAATTGGAGTGGGTGAGTGGGGTCGCCAGAGGCGGAACTATAGCGAGCGTCTTCCCCCACTCCTTCTCAACTGCTCTCGCTCACACTGCTGGCCGGCTGGCAGCCCGGGGGGAAGGTGGTGGGGAGGAGGAAGCGAGGGGGGCCGCTTCTCGCTTGGAGTGGGGGAACCAGGCCTGGCGGGGAGGGAGCGCCGGCGGAACTGTAGAGAGCGGAACTATAGCGAGCCCTCACTGTATGGGGGACGAGAATTGAATAGGCCGGTCTGGCTTGGGATTTATTACCATGAAATATTACAACCAGCCCTAGCAAGTAGCAGTAATCAGCCCGGGTATGAGGTTTCTGCAACAAACAAAGATAACGCGTAATTCACAGTGATACTATATGTGCGTTTTATTTTAATGTCGTACCTGTAGAGTAGAGCTAGGGCTCTGCGATTATTCCATTTCAATTATCGATTAGAAACTTGTGTCGATTATCGATTTTTAGCCATTAACATCGATTATCGATACTAAATAAAACTGAGGATTGCGATAATTTTAGTCAACTCGGTTATCTATTAGTGAAAAGTTACTCCTTCAAATACTGATGCGTTCGTCGAATGGAGATCTAGATATTTAAGACAACGTTTATGCTGACAAAACAGATGGACTTTATTCTACTACTTTTCACTGAAACAAAACGATTCTGGTCTTCTAATTTCTAATTTGGTTTCTTTATGAAGTTCTTGTTTGAGGAGAGGAAAATTAGATTCTCCGACGGCTCGCCGCCAAGACAATTCCTAGTATCCGTTACGATGTTGCCCCCGGTGCTGAACAACCGTTCGGAGGCAGTGCTTGTTGCCGGGACGCACAGGTACTTCCGCGCCAGTGCCGCAAGCCGCGGGTAGGCGTCCAGACGCTCCTTCCACCATAGGTGGATGTCGACGTCCATGTCAACGGGCGGGACATTCTCAAATCGAGCTAGCTCTTGATTGAATAGCAGCTCAGGGCTCGGAGCAGCGTCGGCTGTAGAGCTGGTAGCATGATCGCCACCTTCGTCGGGTGCGGTTTTCCTCCGCTTGGCAAACAGCCCCGACAACGACGGCTTGCTCGACGCCACAGTCAGACGCCGGTGCGGCCTCAGGCACAGGGACATCGCCTGAAAAAAAGAACGAGGGTATAGTAGCGGACGAAAAATTAAAAGTTAATGCCAACACAGTGTTAGTGAACAAGAAAATAAAAATACCTGCGGACACAGAGGCTCGGAACTCCTCTTTCAGCAAATCTTTTGCTATCGCCCTCTCGGTCGGTGTGAGCTCCTCTTTGTATCGAGGGTCCAAGAAGGACACCTTTGTGAGCAATTTGTTGCACTGGGCCGCACACCGGAAGTCAATTCGTGCTTGTGAAGCCAGCAGATGCGTCATGAGAGCAAGCTCCGCCTCATCCAGTGGCTCCGGGTCGTAACGATGGTGCAACTTTTCCAAAATTGGAGCCTGCAGTATGGCGGGTTTCAGGCTCTCATAGTCATTTTCGTCTAGTTCAATATCCATATCCTGCGAATGAGAAAATCATGTAACTTCAATTATTTTCCTATAATACCCTGTAAATGTTTTGGCGCTTCAGCGCAGGGACCTGCTAACATCGTCCTGAACATCATCATCGTCTTCAAAGCCGGCCTCTAAAAGGTGCATGACGGGCAGGACCGCGCTCGCAGTAACGTACGTGTCCACAGATAGATTTGAACAAATCTGCTCCACTGGCTTCAGGGCTAAGATAACGCTCCGCAGCACGTACATGGTGGTAGGCCCTGATAGAAAAACGCTACAGTTATTCAGTTATTCTCTGCTGGAAACAAAGGGGACTGACCCCAGCCGTAATACTAGTTCGTTTCGGGTAGTATGATGCACACTCTGGTGCAGGCGGGTTTGCCTACCCGCAGCGCAAGGCAGGGCCCTTGGCCAAGGCCGCTATGCCCCATAGCGCCTCACGAGCAGAGGGAGAATGCAAACCCGCCCGCCACCCGCACCGGCGCGGGCGCGGGGGCGGCGCGGGGGTGGAGTGTGGGGCGGGGCGCGGCGTGACGGCGCGAGGCGGGGCGCGGTGGCGGCGCGGGGCGGGGCGCGGCGTGGGGCGTAGCGTGGGGGCGGCGCGGGCCGGGGGCGCTTAGAGGCGTTAGGACGGCGGGGCGCGGCGCAGAAGCGCATAGGGCAAGGAGGCGTGGCGGCACAAAGCCGCGGGGGCGTGGGTTAGCTAGGCGAACGATTCTACAGAGTGGCGTGGGTGTGGGGTGGAGCTGGGTATTGGGTTTTACTCACCATTTTCTTCTGAGTTACCACGGACTTCATCATGAGAATAAAGCTGTGGTACTGTGGCTGTGCGGTCTTCAGGATTTTCTTCAGAGCTCGCAGGTTGACTTCTGGAGGGCATTTCTTGAGACGAGCTGGCTTGAACTTCCGAACCAGTTTCGAAACTTCCAGGTATTTTTGGATAATGAGGGGCTCGTCCCACTCCTCCACTGCCTTGACTGCCTTTCCCCGGAATTCAACATGAGTGAGATTTAGACCGGTTTTGAGCACAGTATTTATAAGATGTGCGAAGCAGTTGTCCCTCCTGGACGTCTCCAACCCTTTTACAAAGTTCGAGCCCTGGTCGGTCACCCACTCAAGCTTCTCGAACTCTTCCGCGGTGAGCCCCAACTCTACTAGCCGACGGAAGATAGCGTTCTTGATATTTACTGCTGTTGTCGCTTCATCAAGGGGAAATTTGGGGGTGCACAGGTTCCAATTTTCAAGTTTGTAGTCTGGCGACGTGAACTGGACGCTAATGTTCAAGTGATGGAAAGTGCGGTATTCGTCCGTCCACTTATCCGTGGTGGCCTAACACCTGTCATCACTTATAGCCTCCTTGATGCGCTTCATCACTTCGGCCCTGAATTCCGCCGCGAGATCTGTGATCCTGTTGCGCACCGTGTTGGCGCAGGGCATGACGTCCTCCGCCCGGGCGCCGGGGCTCGCACTGCCGATGTCAATTGCAGCCTGAATACGCCCGCCATGCCCGGCCCCGTGGCACTGTGGAGGGAGGACAAGTCTCGTGCGCACTTCTCGGCCAGTTTGTTGTGCAACGCACTCTTCAACGACTTTGCTACTAGCACCCCCGCAACACCCGGGCCGAACAGCCTGCTGCAGGCTTTGCTTCGCAGGTGCTTGCTCAGGCTTGATGGGCCTATCGCATCATTGAACGCCAAACACTTGCCGCAGCGCTGGCAGTGAGCTGCCCCCACCTCCCCCCCTCCGGGAGATAAATCATCACCAGCTCAAAACTTTGCCACACAGTGCTAGGCCACGAAGGGGGGGCTTTTTTTGTGCCATACAATTTCTCATGAATTTTGGAAGTAACTGCAGCCACAAACGCACACGCCTCCTTCGAGTCAGACTCGGACTTCTCCGACTCGGGCGTCCCTGCGGGGGTGGGCTCGGCCGTGGGCTCGGGCGTAGACGCTGGCGACACGGAGGAGCTTGTGCCTGTACTCGCAGACTCACCCGTGTTAATCAGGGGAGCGGGCGTAGTTGGCCGAGACTGAGACCGGGACCGGGTGTTGCGGGGCGTGATGTTGATGAGAGGCGCAAGCGGTGGCACTGGTGGCGGCAGCAGCGGCGACGCCCGCACCGGTACTACCACGGACAGGACGACGTCTTGTACCATCGGCTTTCGGCATGATGACAACCAATGACAACTGACCGGTCCAAGCACTGTGTAGCTTCCCACGAGAGTTCGCCGCGCAGTGCTACACACCTCCGATTGGTTGTCATCAAAGGCCATGGCAACGCACCATTCCGCAACAAACGTAGTCCCTCCCTAGTCTGGCGCCGGCGCCGGCCGCCCTGCCTGCCCTCCCTCTTCCGCCCGTCCGCGCCCGCCCCGGTCGAGGGAGGACGGCGACGGAGAAGTAGGCATACCACGAGAATGATTGTGTTATAAATTCATATTTGGTTTGCAGCAGTCCGGGGCAAGGCTCTGCGGTAGACGAGGGAGATACTGCGGACGCAGCCCGTACAGCTGAAAAGCCAGTGGGCGGGAGAGGGGGGGAAGGCCCGGCGGCTGGGAGCTGGACCAGGCAGCGAGAACCCGACCGGGTACCCCACCTCCCGGCGGGTCTGCTCGACCCGCCCACTCGGCTCACAGCCGAACGGCGTCGGCTGCGCTCGGCAGTGCGAGAGAGACAACAATCGAGCCGGCAGCGCATGGTGCGCGCTCTCTCGCAAGGCCGGCGCGCGGGTAAGGCGACCCACCCGTTTAAGAACTCTGCCCCCCCCCCCCTTTCCATAACCCTTCCCTCTTCTGTCTTGCCCAATGTTTACGCCCGACATCCCTAAAATCATGGTAGGCCTTATCTAAAGCCAATGGCATAGGTCATACGCTCTAAAAACGACTGCCGTCCAATAACTGTCGCAGTGACATTTCGTGCACCAGTTATTGGACACCCCCCTTTTACTGAGGCTGGCAACTAAATCACAGCCAACGACACAGCCATCTGTAACAATGGACCCTCCTCAATACTATACCATGTACAGATTTTACGGACTCAATCGACAATCGCTATAAGGAGTAGATTTTATAAGCCCTTCCCCTTTCCAGCGCTGCGAAGAAACTCACTTCTCTGCCGGCTCGCCGAGCAGATGTTTACGCCGCTCGCTACTGCTCCGTTGTGAGTCAGGTTGCCGGAGCGGGGACAGCTGTGGATGATAGTTTGTGAGACCGTCCACCGAATGCATTGTGGGTGGTTTGTCTGTGTCACGCTGTCTGACTACAGTGGCGCTCTTAGTGCGAAGCGTACAATAACTGTACCACCTACCCTACTTGCTTTTCTAGGATGGGGATGAGTTCTGCCTTGCTTGCAGGATATAGTCCGCCTTCCTTTGTGAGAGAAAGGGGACACACTTGATTTTCATACTTAAAAAATTCATTGTAGTTAAGGGGACGAGTACCCGCAGTCGTATAGAGGCGGGAAAATAATGCCACATCCGCCTCAAGTGCCTTGATGTTCGTTACATGCCCATTTACTTTCTTCTTCCGCGCGCCGAAAAAGGACAGGTTATTTTTCTTGATTGGGGCAAAAATAGACACTTCGTTGGATTCCAAGCGGGTTTTCACGAACGTGTTGTATTGTGTCTTGCCACACTCTTCTACTTTACGAAGTGCTCGATACGATGCCCCTCTACAGTTGCTACGACGCATGTGTCAATAACAAGTAAATCTGCAGTTGCGTTTATTGTTAAAGAGATTTCTATATAAAGAGATTTCTATATTCTAAAAGCCCTTCTTTCAATCTGCAAAACGTCGTTTTGGAATTTGAGCTGGTAGCTTTTGTACTGCTCATGTTGCAGTGTCTCGCTGTCACTCTCCGCAGACTCCACCTGGCTGATGAGGCGTTTGCACTTCAGGGCCCGCTATCATCCACCGTCGGAGCGCCTCCGGATCCTGCGTAAGGCTTACTGCCCCTCCGTCCCCTTTGACGATCGCATTGTTCTGTTCGTGGGCTTGATCAAACGCCAGGCTGGAAAATGGGCGAGCAGTTTTGCAAAATGCGAAATTACCCGGCATGAACTGATTGTGGACGTCGGGTGACAACAGCGGAAGTTGCAATAGGTCTCTGATGTGAACGGAAAGCCAACGAGAATAGTTCTGACGTTCTTGAGAGAAAAACCATGGAATCATCTGCAGCAGACGTAATAAGTAGCTGTCATACTGCCGGCAGCGAATAGAGTGAACAAAGAGAAGGCATATAACTTCCAGATTTAACACTTACATTCAGAAATAAAACATGTAAGATTCAGTAAAGCGTGCTTCAATCCAGTCCTCTAGCGAGCTGCCGCTGGACTCCTCATCGTGTGCATCTTGAAGGAGTGAAAACGTGTTGCCGCAGTCAGCTGAAGAGCATATCTAGACTTCTTTGCGTGGGAATTACTTAAAGTAGATTTCGCCGGAGTTTCAGTCTCGAGGCCAGCAGAGACCATCACCGAAATCCAGCCACAGTCTTGCATGACATGCCCAATCACTTTTAAGAAAGCTTGTTCGATGTGGAATGCGCCGAACAGAACAACCAGTTTTTTCTCGTCATGGGCGGCTGAGCCCACGCGGCCAGTGCGCCACAGTGGGAGAGGAGTGCGCTCGAGAGGACTGAAGCCAGGCCGCGGGGCGGGCGCCGTCTGTAGCTACCGCCTTCCATCCGTCCCGCCTCTGTCTATCCGCCGCCGTCGACGCCGCTCCGAGTGATGATCGGTAAGTGTCCCGAGCATACCCTCGCTGAAAAATTGTCGCATCTCCTGATTGGTCGGCTGGAACCTCAGGTTTCGGAACGCGCTCTTCCGCCGGCGAGCCCGGCACGGGCGTGCGCTGTGCGTCACTCCTCGTCCTGCGCTCAACATCGCCTGACCATTTGTTGTACTTCCGTGCTCCCGCCATGTATGACGACTTTAACTTCTACATCGAGGGCGGGGAGAACTTCCTCGAACTCACCTCACTCTACGTGAGTACCCGAAGTGTTATGGGGGTGTGATAATGAATAAAATCAGTGATTTTCGTTTCTTTATTGAGTTCAAGTGCTAGGTTAGCGTCTTGTGCAAATGTAATTTGAGGTTAGCGTCATATGTGTGTCCGTGAATCATCCATGTGCTCAGTGAATCGGAGAAGCTCTCATGGTGCGGCCACACGT
>NW_026268247.1:2875-3364 GCF_000697945.3 Frankliniella occidentalis | reverse complement strand
GTATGCCAGGCGCGTCGCAGCGTAACAGTGTTTCGTGAGATATCGCGAAGCCTGTTACGCGAGACGTGGTCTGGCGTACATCTACCTAGTTTAATTATTACTTTCTTTACAATTCTGTGACATGCAGCCTAGGTTGTTTCATTTTGAGGGGTCAGGACGCTAAATTTTTTGAAGCGAGGTTTTTTTGAAAGTTTATGTCATGCGGATACTCATGGAAAAAGCCCAGGGCCTGTGCGATGAAGGGAACCCGGCGCAAACCGCGCTCAAAGTTTTTTGGGTGTTTTGGCGGGTATCACGACCGACATGTTCCCGGGCCCGCTGTGCGGGGGCGCCGCCGCCGCCGACAGCGCCCGTTCCAGTGGTGACTGCCTATGGTATGTTCTTCCTATCGGACATGGTTCGACCCGCCCTCCTCACCCCCCTCAGGAGCCAGGGCGTAAGTACTCAAAAACCAGGTACCTCGCTCTAGACCGAGTACCGTTGATGATA
>NW_026268247.1:0-1080 GCF_000697945.3 Frankliniella occidentalis | reverse complement strand
ATTTTGTCATTTTGGTGGCCTGCTTTAACGTCAATTTGACATCACGTAACGGCATGTAATATCAAAAGGACGTCAAATCAAGACAAATTGAAACTGACATCACGTGATGTCATTTTGACAAAACTGTGTTTCCTGGGTCTATTGTATAAGCCCACTCAACAGCTTTTTAAAAGCAGAAGAGCGAGCCGAAGACAGAAAAAATTCGAGGGGGCCTGCCAGAATAAATGGGTTCACACACAGAAGAAAATGTAAAAAGAAATGTATGCAAAACAGTACTATATGTAAAAAGGAAACTTATGTGAAACGGTATTTATGTTTAAAAAATTGTGTTAAAGGTGATATGCCAAATGTTATTGGGCAAAAGGACATTGTGTGAAAAAAATTATGTGAACCGTCGTAGAACCATTTTTGACGAAAATAAGCGAAAAAATGTACAACCATGCATGCTTAGTCTAAGTGACGGGGTTGACGGGCCGGAGGCCCGATTCTTTGAGTTCATTTTTGCTCTACCCGACTCGGGTGTCAGCGCCGCAGGCCTAGGTTAGCTTGGCCCAAAATCCAGGGTCAGAACTTGGATTTTGCTCATCGGTGGTTTTTCTATTAGACAAAACGATGCTGGTTACGGTGGACTTTGTCCGGGCGCTCTGCGATGTCGGGAACCCACCGCGCATCAGCGTTAATGATTTGGGACCGCGTGGGGTCCGGGTGGCGCGGCGGCGCGCGGACGGATGTAGCGGCGGCGGCGCGCGGCGCAGGTGAGTCATATTCACATCAAATGTAACCCAGGGGGCCCTCTTCGAACACCACCTGTCCGGTGTCCGTGCGCCGTGTCGTTCGACCTGGCGAGAGAGTTAAAGAATCCCGTAGTAGTTAGGCCCTACGGAGGCCAACGTTCAAATTTTTGAGGTGCATGTAGCGCAGAACTCTTCCTTAGCGTCCTATACATCGGCCCGAATCGTCAAAGTTATTTAGCCCCACCGGCAATACACCGGAAAACAGGAAGTTTTGGCTACTCGCTAGCAAGCGGCGCCCGGATGTACGCCTTTTCCGCAACGATCTATGGCAGGATTGTTTCGTTTA
>NW_026268246.1:19615-20062 GCF_000697945.3 Frankliniella occidentalis | reverse complement strand
CAACCCCACCACCCTACCACGTACCCCTACCCACGCTAGCCGTAGCCTGTTGTTACTGTGGAGCAAGAGAGACGGGCCGCGGGGGAGGCAATGGAGAAAGAGAAAGAGAGGGAGGGAGGGGGGGAGAGAGGACGGCCTTGCCGCCGCGTGTTACCCTCCTCCCTCGGCACCACCAGCCACGCCACGCCACGACCTGCCGCGCCAGTCTTATGATGCCGACGCTTGTTGGTAGACTCCTTATATTTAGCGCTGCGCTGTATGCATAGAGAGGGAGAAGGGGGTAGGGGAAGGGGCCTAGCAAAAGGAGATCTCCTTTCTGGCACACAGAGAAAGAGAGAGCGAGGGAGAGGGAGAGAGAGAGAAACGGGCGCGGTGTTGGGCGCGTGGTGGTAGATTCTTGTTCGTTTTGTATCGCGCGCGGCATTACGGAGCATGAAGGAACCCTAG
>NW_026268246.1:14090-15350 GCF_000697945.3 Frankliniella occidentalis | reverse complement strand
CCCCCAACCCCCCGCTCGCTCCGCATCGAGCCAATGGCCTGTCGTTTGCCCCAATTCTCTCCCCTGGGGCCGGGCAGAAGGCTCGTTGGAAATATTGCAAGGTCAGTGACTCTCTGTGGTCGGTCGGCGGGCACGTGCTTTGCCAGCCACCCCGGCCGGGACGCACAGCCTCGGCTCGCAGCGTCCGCCTCAAGTGTCGGCATTTAGACCCAATGTCGCAGATCGGCCCCGCCCGACCGGGGTCCGTCCGCCCTATCACTATGGGCGTCGCCGCCCCCCAGGCGAGCGCAGCGCCCGATGAGGAGGACCCTACACCCTCTGGCCGACCCTTCGCCTGATCCACGCCGTCCCTCCACTCTGTCCGGGGGCGTGTAACTGGACCATCAACAGACAAAAAAAACAAAGCGTTTCCTAAAACAGCTTCAACGGTTTTAGTTCGTTTGCAGTTCTATAGCGAAATCTTCGCTGAGATCTGTGCAAACTGGAGCAACAGCTATACAACATGAAACAGAAAACGTTTTTGTCCCTCGTAGTTTCGATATAGCACGGTGGTCGATGAGAAAGAACCCTTCACCCTGGTCGACCCTCTCCGACGCCCCCCATCGCACTGTCCGGAAGCGTGTGACCGCACCATGTCGGAGGCGCCGCGGGGCTCTGGAGGGATCGAGCAGCTCCACGGAACGATACGCGTCGCGGGCTGAATCACACTGGGGCGGGGCAGGGCGGGGCGGGGCGCACGATAACGTTGGCGCCGCCTCCATCGCGTGCCGTTCCTTAGTGTTATTGTTTTGATCGAGCTTCCGGCCGTGGTGGTGGTGGCGGTGGTGGTGGGGCTGCTTGTCTATTTCCGGTTTGACGCGTTGGCCGCGCCAGCCTCGGCACGCACACGCCGCGCTGCCGCCGCTGCTGCTGTCAGCGGAAGGGCCGCGGCCGCGGCGCACCTGTTGCGGGCGGGACCAGCACAGCACGTGGCAAAGCAAAGGGCCGCCGCACAATAAGAGGCCCATGCCCCCGAGGGCGGCGGCCGGGCCGGGGCGGTCCGGGGCGGGGCGGGGCGCCGCTGCGATATCCCCCTGCGCCCGCGCGCGCCCCCCTTTGCCTTCCTTTTGGTCCTGGAACCCGCGCCTGGGGCGCCCCGAGGCCCTCGTCGTGCGCCCCACGGAACGGAGCATGGCAATTCCATACGCGGTGAGCATAAGTCTTCTTCGCTCCGAATGGAAAAGGGGCGGTCCCTGGCGCCTCGTGGCGGGGCGGGGCGGG
>NW_026268246.1:12334-12984 GCF_000697945.3 Frankliniella occidentalis | reverse complement strand
TATAGCACGACGGGCAGCACTCCCAGCCCCAGCAGCCCCTTCCCTTCTTGCTCCGTACGACTTCCTGATGACTGCGAGTCCTGCTCACGACTCCGCCCAGATAAGTGCGAATAAGAGCGGAGGAAGGGGAGGAGGATGGTGGATTGGACTTGGGAGGGACGGGGGTAGGAGGCAGGCTTATACTTTATATATATATACTTGGCCTGTTCCGCCTTTTCCGCCAAAGAAGCAAAGAAAGTTAGTTGTTGTACTCCGGAAGAGGGGCAGGGAGAGGAGGGGAGGGGAAAAGGCGTTGGTCGGCAGACGGCGGCCGTTGCCTTGATAACTCTCCAGCTGCTGCTGTTACCGCTGCAACGCTCTGCCTCTGCTACAGACCGCCCCGCCCCGCCCCGCCCCGCCCCGCCTAGCTGCCTGCCAGCCAGCAGAGTTATAGGCCCTTCGCGTGAGATCCGATCAGTCCGTGCGCGGCACATTCTTATCGCCCCGAAACGAGAAGCGAACCAAACGCCCCAAAAAGCGGGAGGGGCGGAAGGGCGAGCAGGCGATCGGCCGCAGTCAATGCTGCAGCCGGATTTGGGGCGGGCAGGGGCGTTCGAACTGCCATTAGTGCGGGCAGGTGGGGGCGGATCGGATTGGGTTGACCCCCCCCC
>NW_026268246.1:11329-11874 GCF_000697945.3 Frankliniella occidentalis | reverse complement strand
GTCTCTGGCCATCTCTCCGCTAAAATCAATGGCCTGCACGCGTATCGGGGGTTTTATTTATTATTGGTCTGTCGGTCGGCCTGGACCACTTTGACATTTGACCGCATGTGTGCGCATTCGGCGATTGCCGACAAAGCTATAATTTGCCACCATCATTAGCACATGTGTTTCATCTGCACCCGACACGGCTGTGCCTCCCACCCCAATGCCAATCCATTCCCGTTTTAAATCCCCGTTACTCGCGCTCCAGAACACTTATCTCTCCCATTCACTGTGGAAATGGAGGTAGCCAAAACCCTGACTGTGTTGTGTACTCTCCCACTCTCCCTGGGTAAATATATCGTTACGGGCACTGATTGGTTGTACAGATTTATGTTTGCTTTGGTAATAAATATGGTTTCAGTAGTACAGCCAGGAAGTAAAACCCCGTTCTGCCGAGCCAAATAGGTGCCAGATCGCATTCAAATCCTCGAAATTATTCAAAAGGGTTTTCAAGTCAATTAAATGCGTTATTGGACAAAATCGTGGAAATGACTCGTCAGACT
>NW_026268246.1:5471-6176 GCF_000697945.3 Frankliniella occidentalis | reverse complement strand
TACTCTCGTAGGACTTGTCCTTTTGTACTTACTTACCAAACAAATCAAACCAAATCAGTTCTCTCCCTCTCCATTTCTCTTCACTCTCTCCTCCCAAATCAGTTCTCTCCCTATCCATCTCTCTTCACTCTCTCCTCCCTTCCTCCTTCCTCCCCCTCCCCCTCCCTTCTTCTTTTCCTCCCTTCCTGCCTCCCTCATCCCCCTTTTTGTGTCCACCATTAAAAAAGAGGACGCCACTCGTCGTGCCGCCGCCCCGCGGCCCCGCGGCGCTTAACGGCGAACAAGTGTGTGGATTTGGGTCGGCTGCAGCTGGCTGCGCCCGGCGCGGGCCACCTCGTTATAGTGGGCGGCTTTGGGGCTGGTCAAGAGCGCACGGCGGCAGGGCAGCGGCGGTGGCGCCAGTTGTAGCGAAACAACGTCCTCGTCTAATTCCGTCCGGCATACAGGCAACGGCGGCGTGTGTTTTGCGGTGATCTCCGCGTGCATGTGTGCGCAGCCTTTAACCATTTTTATCTCTTCCTTTAATCTCTTCTTTTCTCTGTGTTTTCCCTCTCTCTGTGTGTGTGTGTCTACGCCGCTCCTACTCCCTCTCTCTCCCCCCCTCTCTCCCGTGTGTGTTTGTGTTTTGTGGCAGCGTGTAGAGAGGCCCTTACCCTTATACCTGTGGGTTTTACCTTTACCTTCCCCTGCCGCTATCGCGGAAAA
>NW_026268246.1:0-486 GCF_000697945.3 Frankliniella occidentalis | reverse complement strand
TTAAACTACCCGATAAACTGTATAATAAAAGTAAATGTAGTTGTAAGCTGTAGAACAAGTGTGACTGAAAGTACAGTTTTCAACATTCTTGTAACCTACAGGTTTTTTTTTCAACTCTATTGGAAAAAGAACGACCATTTTTTAAGTTGCGGCTGTGGGATTCCTTTCACATTGCGGTACTGTTTACCGCTTTCGTACTCTACTTCTTGTCGTGTTCAATCGATATGACCAGTAAGAGTGGTCGTTAGTGTGTATGGGGTGGGGAGGAAGGGGGGCGGCAAGTGCGTTCGGTTTAGGTCATTTCCCCGGCCGTTTTCGGGTGCCATTGGGCGGGATTGACAGGATGGTTTAGGTCTAGCATTACCTGTCCCCTCCGTCCTCAAAGGAGAATATTACTATAGTGGACTCCGAGTTGAGAGGATGAGGAAAAGGGACCTAACAGTGATGTAAAAAAATTCTACAACAAGGTAGATGTACGCCAGACCA
>NW_026268245.1:35711-45539 GCF_000697945.3 Frankliniella occidentalis | reverse complement strand
CCCCCCCCTCTCTCTCTCTCTTTTCCAGATTACGTCCTGCGGATCACCGCGCGCGCAGCAGACTGGCGCGCCGGCGTCCCTGCTGGTGGTGAGGAGCCGCGTGGTGGTGAGCCACTCGGTGAGGTTTCATCAGGCAGTGAGTGCACGACGTGACCTCGCCGCCTGCCTCCCCCCGCGAGTAAAATTCATAAAAATAAAAAGGCGAATATTCTCGATGCAAGGAGTTTACGAGCGGACAAGTTCCGAGCAGCAGAGCAGCCGCGCGCACAAATTACGTTTGCCGCTTCCTTCCGGTTTGCATTCGCGGCCGCGCAAACGTTTTGATTGCCGCATTTCATTTACACGGTCCGCTCCAAAGAGAACGGCGCTGCAGCTCCTGAATCATTCAGCGCTCAAGGGACTTTTACACCGTGTTAAACCTAACCTGCAGCAGGCACTAACGCGACATAGAACTTGCACTCTGCTGCTCGCGCAGTGTGAAGTGACAGCAATCTTTACTGCAGATAGTTTCGTCACGATCTCGCTCGCTTGCCATCTCTCTCTCTCCCACTCACTCGCTCTCCTGATGTCCACTCCGAGTGCCGACACTCTCGCGCGTTCTAGATTGCCCATTAATAACTTGGCACGTACACATTCTTAACGCTAAGTGGCGCCCGATAGCAACAGCAGCGACACATCAAGCTCGACACACGCGCGTGACGAGCCGTGTCAATTATTCACACACAACACGCGTCGCATTTTTCTAGAGCTGATAAAAGATTGGTTTGCGGAGAGGGACAAAGAGTAAACGAAAATATCTTCCAAGCGGTTGGGGGTGAAATAAAATAAGCACAAGCACTCCGCAAGAATGACATATGCGCCGAGCGTTGGTATGTCCGCGAGTAGCCCATCCCACCAGTCGGGATGTGCCCGTATAATACCGGTGCCACGAGTCGCAAAGGAAATGAATCGGACATGGGTCAACACGGTTCTCTTATCTATTGGTTATTTCGCAAAGACGAAGAGTCAGGAGACGTGGGGAAAAAAAGCAGTCTGGACAAGGTTCATCTCATCGGCTGCTGTTGCGCTCTGCTCTCTCATCATATCCTTATCAGCCGTGACGGGCCGCTGGAAAAACCTGCTGCCGCGGCGAGTGGAGCAAGGTGCGCCTCTCAGAACAGCTGTTTTCATTTGCTAACGCCACGTCTATGGCGGCCAATAATATCTGCAAGTTTGTGTTCGCCAGCCACATAATGCCCCTTTTCCATTAGAGGCTCATTAGAACTTCTCTTCCCTTTTTTTCTCGCCCTCCTCTCCCCCTTTCGCTCCGACCACTTAGTGGAATGGGGCGTATATATAAATTTTAACAGTGTTGCTGCCCGATACTTCCTACCACAGCAGCGGCAGCCCAGGCACTATCTGACCGAGTTCGGAAAGTGAAGGCGGCTACTTGGAATGGTGTTGGCCGCGGTGTAAAAGTGGCCCCCAGCCCAAAAGCGGCCACGCCGCCACCGGTAGCTAATGGACAGGACCCCGCCGGGGGCGCCGCCGCTGCGTGTATTCATTTGACGACCGTCGGAACCCGATGAGATATGGGGCGCGGGCTGTTTCTCACACCGAATAGGAGCATATAGTGGCTCGACAACACTGGATTTGATGGACCTCAAACGGGTATTTACGTAATGTTGTCCTTAGACGCCTCTCACCCAGGATAACAGACGAACAGGCAAAGCAAACGCAAGGTGGAAAACATAAGACGAGAAAATTATTTTCAAATTAACGAACCAGCATGCTGAGGTTCTTAAGGTATCTTGGCTGCCAATAGGCACCGAACTTCGAAGCCACAAAATAACACGAGTTGTTTAAATTTCACTAATTCAAACTGTTCTGAAATCTCAGCTTGCGAGCGAGCCACAGAAGCGGCAGGAGCGCAGCACTGCACATTCCAGATCGCGGCCGCTACCTCTGGGGAGACAGCTCAGAAACCACAAGGTGGGGTTTGCAGGGGGGCAACGCACGCACAGCCGGCCATGCAGAAACCACAGCATCTGCAGGAGACGCCGTTGCTGCCACCGCCATGATGCTCATGTCTCACGACGGCCCAGCGCTCCGCACTGCCAAAAAAAAATATTCCTTAAAGCAGAACGGCGAGAAACGACGCCCGTTGCGTACATTCTGTATGTAACTTTTCTGCTTGCTGCGCCGAACAACATAGGTGTGGTGTGTGGCCCCCTGCCGGTGCCAGCGTCGCGACACGCCCTTGATTGAGATGGGTCTGGCCGCCACGCCCTGCCGACTCCCCTTTGACCACGCCCTGCTTGTAAGTAGACTTTTGGGGAGAGAGAGAAGCTCTGGTCAGGTGAGGCGGGAGAGATATAAGGGTGGTGCGTCAAGAGAAAACAATGATGCACAGTAGCTCATATTAAAAAAGTTTCACAGAGAGTCTGTGCGGTTTTTTTGATAAGGAAGAGGCGGGAAAAGGTAGGGTAGGTGGTCAAAGGGTCAATTCTGTAAATAATTCAACACCCTGAGTGGTTGAACTTGTCACAATGTAGACCACCTGATACATAAAAATGTAAATGGACCGAAATAAACAAATCTGTACATTGAGCTTTTAATCCCTCTAGCGAGTGTCCGTAACTGATACTGTTGAGTTTCTACATCCCGTGATATCAGGATGTTCAAACTTCAGAGCCCCTATGCCTCCACTTTGGCGTTTACGTGGCCTAAAACAAAAAGGAGTGGGCACGAATGTTATCATTTTCAATTGCTTTAAAACAGCAACTTACGGACCGAAACAGATTACCCAACATTGGAACAGAACAACGCCTGAAAACCCTAAAAAAAGAGGAACCAGAACATAAAGCCCTCTCCCGTGTGTGCAGAATGAACGCGCGGGGTGCAGATTTTCTGTGCTGGTTAATGACTTGACGTGGCAAGGTATATGGGATGTTTAGTCGCGTGTTACAGTTGTGTACGTGGAATTAAAAGATAGGCCAGATGGGCTATACATTTCTGTTATCGTTGAGCCCTGTCCAGAGCGGGCCCGCTGCTACCACCCGACTCCGGCGTGGAGTGTGAGTGTGTATGAGTTTGTGTGTGTGGTAGAGGGGGGGGGGGGGCAACGGAACGGCCAGCCAATGTCGGGAGCGCTGCCTACTAACCGGGCGCACGCTACACGGGGAGAAATAATATGTCGGCCGGAGCTTTCAAGATCCGGCAACTGTAGTCAGCTATGGGGGCGAACGCGCGCCAGCCATAGCTAATCCCGTGTCCTTATTTCAAACGCGACGGCATTCCATTTCGCCTATCTTACACGTGCGGACCGCGTTGACAATCCGCGCAGGTCAGTATATCAAAGTAAATAAGCCATGCACGACTAAGCGGCTCAACGTAAAGGGACAAAGAAATGTTCGGAATGCACAAAGCACTCGGGTTCCCCCCATTTGCGTTGGCGATTTCCTCTTGCGCATGCACATAGCAGCAGCAACAGTCCTCGGAAGGTGAATGTTCGCGAAATGTCATCGGGCTAGTTAGATTTCCTTCGCGAAAAAACATGTCCATAAATAGTAATTTGTTGGATGGGTAAGAGTGCAGCAGGGGCCTAATGAGTGTGCCAGTAATTGGCTGGAGGTATGTACGCATTTAGAACCTTTCCTTCTCTTGTTCGCCTCAGCTCCATCACTCTACCTTTCCTGTTGTGTTCGAAAGACCAATGAAAATAATTGGCCACAATGATTGAGCACCTCTTGACAACGAAGAAAATTATTGGCTGAGAAAGGGGCTCGGCCAGCAACAAGAGCAAGACGATGTCACCAGTCTCTTTCGCAAAATGGCGGACTTCTCTGGTTGTGTGAGTCGTTGGGAAGCGCCATGCACGGACGTATACAGCCGTCAGTCACTCACGACCAGGTACGTACTCTCAAATCCCAAAAGAAATAAAAGAAACAAATTATACTTGGTTATTTCAGTCAGTTTGTTAAGATTGAGTTTCGTGTGCTTTTTTGTCATTTGCATTTTGGCGTTACGAAATGTCCAAGTTTAGCCATTAGAAATTGTCAGCTCTCATAACGCCTGATAGGTAGGCAACAATTTTCCTGTAGTGCATG
This sequence comes from Frankliniella occidentalis, assembly GCF_000697945.3. NCBI lineage: Eukaryota > Metazoa > Arthropoda > Insecta > Thysanoptera > Thripidae > Frankliniella > Frankliniella occidentalis. The sequence continues at coordinate 41,451 of NW_026268245.1, read as the reverse complement.
GGGGTACTGGGGGGTGGCCTACCCAGCGTCTCGCAGGCGCTGATCTCCCTTAATTTGCCGAAAGAGTCCGAAGAAAACGGACGTACTTTCTAGGCGATCCCTAACGTCACGATTGCAAATTTAAATGTTTGTTTTGAAATTCATCGAACTCGATGCTCCCCAGGTGAGCCATGTTCCACCCACCCCTTCTTTACATAATGAAGGAACAACCCTTCGGTGGGTTTTATCACTCAATTAAAGATGGCCCGACTTAAATTGAGCGTATAAAACTCAAGGTGACACTCAAGTTGCAGGTCGTGTTGACGCGTCCAGGCCAAGAGAGACGATTAGACAGGCGTGCAGGTGGCGCGCCGGCCAGCCTGGCTGGCGGGCTGAGGGAAGGGCCAGGACCCACCTCAGGGCCGGAAAGCAGGCTGAGAACGCCATGTTGGATACCCGTACAAGGCGCCACGTCTCAGCGTCCCAACAAGAGATCGGACAAAAGAAAAGAGTCGAAACACGCGGTAGCGGCAGGAAGCTTTTGGCCTTTGGACTCCTCTGCAAAACAGCAGCGCCAGAAGACCGACACAGGCAGCTCGGCGGGGCGGTCCGCTGGCGGTGCTGAGCGATAGGGCAACCATCTTGCAGCCCCTACTCCTTGTGGGGCTTCTGAACGGGGGCGCAGGCGGGTCTAGTCGCGGAGGGTGGGCATTCCCATAGACGAGTGGCCACGCCCCATGCACACTCGTACACGTATTCGGCTGCAATTCATTTCCACAACGCCGTATCTGACGCTCGCCTGCGAACCATATCGCGCTCCTGCGGTGCTACACGTCCAGCGCGAGGCCAGCCGGAGGTCCCTTGCTGCTGCGACATTCTCATTATTATTTTTATCAGAGTGAACAGGTACTTGCGCCACTTTGATCTGGCCGCCCTGCAGCGGCGCGCCGCGCCGCTACGCGCCTCCTGTCCACTCCACCGAGTTCCACCACATTCCCGATCAAGACTCCCCTTCTCTTCTCTCTCTTTCTTTCTAAGCGCCACCGGGGCCGGCAGCAGCGACAGCAGGCACGGCGGGGACCTGTACGTGTCCCTGCACGCTACACCACACCGTGCTCCCCGCTTCGAACCCCCGGTCCCGATGAGCCGACCGCTCCAGTCGGCTCCGGTCGAATCAGTGAACACGCGGGAGGGCCGGCCGTGAGGTCCCGATGGAGATAAGCCCGGCCCGCTCGGCCAGAGGCCCCCATGAATGGATTAAAGGAGCCGATGAGCGACGCATTCCTTATGGGAGGGCTTATAGGAGTCGTCGCGGGAGCGACCAATTGACCCGTCAGTGGCGCCGCTCCAGCAGGCCACACAGAGTCGCCTCCAGTTCCTCCGGCAAAAGTCATCTAAGTACTACACCGTCTATGAAAAAACACTTAGGAACCATACATAAGAATCTATGCATGAAAAATGACGGCACTAAAAGAGAATCGTTCATTGTTTTACGGCATTTGTCTTTACACGCTACGGCTGAAAACCCACGAGTAGAGTTACTTGCTGTTACGCCACTTGCGCGGGTGTGTGCGAGTTGCCTACTCGCTCGGGGCCTCGGCGCTCTAAAGTAGCAGACAAAACTATAAAATAGCATTTTTTCTTTTCAACTACCAAGTAAAACGCTTTGGCTCCGTGCCGGAACGATATGTGCCCATACAGTAGAACCACTGTCAACCTCATTGCCTCGGTCACTAAAAGCACACATTGAATACAGATTAAGTTTTGTTTTGCAGTCCAACGGCTATACGGTCACCGCGTCGGTAGCAAGCGAAAGTATCGTCCATTACTACAACTGCACTTACGTTTTTCCTCTCTATATCCCCACCGAAACCGCTCTTTGATTCCCTTTCTGGAATTAACGCTGCGAGCGAAATGAAAACGTCCAGGGGTCGTAAAAGCGCGGGAGAGCCCGCGCGCGCGGAGTTTATGACGTGTCTCCATTTTGATTGTACACACGGCGCTGCTGTTGTTTTCATAACAACATCAAGTGCGTCAAAGCGGCACAAGCTCAATGGCGGCCACCGGGCTGCGTGCGCAAGATGGCCGCCGAGTTATGACCGCCCCTGCTGGCCGGCCGGCCTGGGCTGCCTCCGAACAACAAACGCTGCCTCTCGCTCGGTGCGCGGAGGCGCCCGCTCCTCGGACGCGTCCGCGCCACGCGATGACCGACCTCAGGCGATGCTTGCAAATGAGACCAACTCCGCGTCGCACAAGGGCAGTCAGGAGTCAAAGGCAGAACCTGCTAAAGCGGATGTTTACAAATTGGACGGGGTGATACGCCATACGGTAACAGTGCTGGGCGCAACGGACGGGCCAGTGCTTGGGCTTCGTTTCCACGACGCATACATCCGATCAAGAACGTGACATACTGTCGAGTTGTTGCTTGTCACGATAATAGGAATGTGCTGCTGGCAGAGTACCAGACTGCTCCCTGAGAAGATACCTGCTTGAGATCAAACGATAAAGACACGCGTAGGAGGAAAAATCGATGCAAATTTTGCGTTCTTCCGCCCGTCGCAATGACACGGCAAGGCCCACAAAGTGGCTATCGTGAAAGCATTGGCTTGTCTCAACAGCGCGCTATAAGATTTCGAATTCGTCGTTGGAGGCGTGCTCCGCGGACGAAAATGGCCCTGCTCGCGGGCGACACGGGAAACAGCATATGCTTTATAGAGTGCTTTATACCTGCCCTTGTACGTAATATACGAGAGTTATGGCGTGCTTTCGGCTTGATTGCGCCGGGCGTGAACATGTCGCACAAACGGACTGCCTCCGTGGATTTATTTCAATCGTAAAGGGCTAATTCTTAAAATTTATGTTGCAATCGTTCTAGCGAAGCGGTCGGGCCGAGCCACGGAGTGCGGCTGTCGATTCCCGAGTTTTCCACGCCGACCAAAACAAAGTGCCGTCTGCACTTTTATCTGGTGAATATTTTAAAAAATAATCTCGTTTTCGCCCCTATTGTTCAAAGGCGCCCTCCAGACAAAAGAGCTTCATCATGTATGAAGACCGAGGTGCGGAGATGTGTTCTGCAGTTATAAAGCCCCCGGCACAAAAAGCGGGCGTAAAAACGAAACGGCCCGGCGGCGATAAAGGCCCCGTCGTCGTAGTTTGCCTTCTCGCAACGCGCTGCAAACGTGAAACGCGCGGTTTCATGAAAAAAATTAGATGCGCCGTGTGCACCGCCGGTTCATGTTGGTGGTGGTTGCAGATAAAGAGACGGGGGTGCGATGGTCGGAGAGGGGGTACTTGGTGGGTTTGTTATGGGAGTACCGAGAGACGGAACGCGGCGACCTCTCGCGAAAGATGCGCCGCCTGCAAGTCAAAGGATAAAGTTCAAGCGAGGAACGAGTGGAGCGTGTCGTGTACACCTGAATGGGAGTCGAAAAGCACTCATAGTGACAGCGACGGTCGGGGAGGTTTAAGTCCTCGTAAAGACGTCTGACGGAATCATAGAAGGACGTGTGTATGTGGGAGTAGGATCACATAATTAAAAAAACAACAACACACAATTTGCTACTTGTTCCTTCAATTTAGGAATAAATTATCAACAGTTAGGATCGCCGCCGCGCCGTCTCATTTTCTAGCGAAGTAGTGTGCGGTGAAGTCATTGCGGAGGACAAGTGGAGGCGCCGTGCCGTAGTTTAATGGCCATCTCCATCCCCCCTGAAGGTTTAAAATTAAGATCCCGTCACATTTATGGCCGGAAAAAAATACCACGTCGAGCAAGAGAAGGAATTCGTTATGAGGCGCGTGGAATCAGAATGCGAGAGGTTTGCGAAAAAAGACGAAGGGGGCACATAAACTTGCACTATCCTCCTACACGCTATGTTAACATGCGAGAACAGCGCCCGTACGCGGGGACCACAATATACGTGAAAAATTGTACTTCAATTCCAAAGTACGCAGGTAAAGGGAATATATAACTTCCCCGTCCCCGTTCATGCAGCCGCGTGCTTCCGGGATACCCTAAGAGCCGCGGGTCTTGTTGTGCGGTACTCGGGGGGTCCTAAGGGACGGGGAGGGAAGGGGTACAACAGGCGGGGTCCGAGGAGTGGACAGGAGCTGGTGTGTGGCTTTGAGCCCGCGCTTGTCCGACACGGCCACACAGCAGCAGCGCGTCGTTGTCAGTGCACGGCCTGGTCACTAAAGCAGCAGCGGCGGCAGCAGCGGCGGCAGGCTCGTCCCGCGAGTGAGGAGCAGAGCGGCGCCGTGCCAAATGGGGGAGGTGGAAGAGAGGGGGAAAGGGGGGCGTCGTGTTGTCAGAGCGCGCGTTATCGTCACTACGGAGCGCGGCCAAGTAGCCTCACAATGGGGGCCGCGGGCAGCACCTACCCCCCTCCCCCCCTTGCCGCACTTAGATGCACCTACCACCCTACCTACAACACCTCCGCGCACCGCCGCGCCACCAGTCTCCACACCACCACCACGACGGCGTGCGATGCGAAGAAAACGTGTTTGGATTGGCGAACACGCTCCGCGCCTTGTTTTCAGGCTCGGGTCGTAAATTCAGCCATCAGCTCCAAATAAACCGAGTGCTCTTGTCGTCGTCGTCCCCGGTCGGTCCCCCCCTTCTCCTCCTCCTCGTCCTCGTGCTCCCCCTTATCCCTTTCCCTGCTTTACTCTCTTGCAGGCCGGGGCTGTCTGTCTTATATACCCGACCCGGTTCTCTCCGTGCTGAGAGGAGGGCCTGGCCGCTGGTAGCGACACGCTGCAGCACGCCAAGCAGCCTCCCCCGGGCCAGGGGGCAGGGCGGGGCGGGCTCCCCCGGGCGGCGCGTCGCCGTCAATGTTGCAGGCAATAATGCCCGGGCGACACTCAGAGAGAGAGAGAGAGAGAGAGAGAGAGAGAGAGAGAGAGAGAGAGAGAGGACCAAAGGATTACGCACTCAGGCAGCAGGGCAGAGACAAGCGAGTGGACACGGCAGAGAGGGGAGGCGGTAGCAGCAGCAGGGCATTACCAGAAGGAGCACGAAATTGGAGGAAAACCAAAGAGTCGTTTGTTTGTCCCCGCTCCCTCCCCGTCCCGCGGGCCCGACGACGGCCGACACCGACGCGCGGCCTGGACCAGGGCGGCCCTGGCCGAGGGACGCCGCCGCCGCGTGACGTCGCCGTGGTACCAGATAAAAGATGTTGGTAATAATCAGCCTCCTACAGGAGCGACTCGTGTAACAGCAATTAATTCCAACACTACCTGGAAAACGCATTAACCGGCCCTGGTCGTTCCCTCTGCCGCCCTCCTTCTCCTCCTCCCCCCGCCGTCGTCCCCCACATGGCACCTTGGACCAGGACTGGTCGGCAAATGGACGCGACATGACGCTGCGGCCGGGACGAGCTCCCGTGCTGCCGACGCGACACGCCGCCGAGCCATGGGCCGCGCCACGCCACGCCACGCCACGCTCGGAGGGGTGCGCGGTCAGCACGATGGGTTGCCTACTTGCCGGCGTCGGGCGAGCAGGAAACTGCTGGGTGGCGCGACGGCTCTCTCTCTCTCTCTCTCTCTCTCTCTCTCTCTCTCTCTCTCTCTCTCTCTCTCCTAAAGCATGACAGCAGGCCGCGCCACCACCAGGAGAGAAACAGGTCCGTTCCCCGTCCCCTCCCCTGAGCTACCTACTTACACGGCCCCGGACAGCCTATTACGCGAATGGCTGCAAATGCACCGATAGCAGCGCCACGCCGCGCCACGTATACACAACTCCCGGGGTGGGGCAGGGGAGGGG
>NW_026268245.1:31723-33881 GCF_000697945.3 Frankliniella occidentalis | reverse complement strand
AAAACTACCATTTAGGCTCCGTACCTCGAAAACTTTTTTGGGGTGGGATGGGCTAGTGCGCCCATACCCTTACCACCACCAACGTAGCCGCCCCGCTGGCCTTTCTGACACCTGTCCGCACATCGGCGCCGCGTGCTTTTTATTTATACACCGTCGGGCGTGTAAATAACGTAAACGGTTTGGAGGCGGTGTCCCTCAAAGCCTCCCTAAAACGTGTCCCTCAAGGTGTCGCTCATCACTGAAAATGCAGCAGTGAGATCTTGCTCTAAGAAGAGCTACATCACTTACACTGCTCACACTGCTCTCCTGAGAGTAAGATTATTTTTTCTCACTCAATTTGAGTCAAAATTTACTGTCATCACACAATGGGAGTAAGGTTCCTCACTGCAATTGGGCTAGTTCAGGGAAATCTTACACCTTCAGAGAGAGAATCCGGACTCAAACAGGCCGAGCAACCGAGCGTTATAGTCATCGCTCTCTTTGGGCGAGGCTAAATTGTCTCACTCATTTCGGGAACGAGACCTCACTCAAAGGTTTGAAGTGAAGGTGTCCCTCCTGAAGGTGTCCCTCCTGAAGGTGTCCCTCCTGAAGGTGTCCCTCCTGAAGGTGTCCCAAGTAGTGCGGCGGGGCGGCCGCGCGCTTGTTGGGACGTCTTCATTAGGGCGATGCGCGTCACTATTAGGGGGGCAGATCAGGGCGGCGGCAGCAGGCGACACATGGGGGAGGTGAGGTAGGGAGCTCGGAAATAACGTAATTGGGTGACAAAAAAATAAAAAGGTTTTCGACCGGCCAGCACAGCACCCACCTTTACCACCAACGAGGCGTCGTCGTCGCTCCCGATTAAATAAAGTTGACTCCACACAAGCTGCTGCTGCTGCGCAGGGCTGCTCCACGTCATCCCCCTCCGGAGCACACCGGCGGCGGGGCCCTCTTGGCCCTGCCCTGGCGGGCCGCAGGTGCCGCGCGTCAGAACCATGTAATATCCTTTTTTACGGGCTTCGCGTTTAATTAATAGCTCCGCCCGCCCCTCCCTGCAGAGCGGCGCAGGAGCGCCGCCCGAGGAAATCTAAAAGCGAGGGAAAACCAGCCGAAGGACGGAATAACAGAGATAATTTTGTAGATTAATTTGGAGCGAATCAACCTATGCACAATATATGGCGAGGGCCAAGATTGTTTTTCAAACAGCCAAGTCAACAGCGATCGAAACCGTGTTGGCGAAGGGAGAGAGAAGGGGACGCAAGCAAGCAGGGGCGACCGCGACCAAGACGCGCGAGAGGCTCGCGAAAAATGGTGACAATGTCTCCCCTTTTTAGAGCGCCACTTACGCGGGTCGGCGCTATGCGGGGAATGCCCACCGCCCCCTTTCCCCCGACTCTCTCTTTCTCTCTCTCTCTCTCTCTCTCTCTCTCTCTCTCTCTATCGGCGCGTCGCACAGAGCTCCCGGTGGCATGGCGCTCACCTTAGTAATTGCCCGACGACATCGAGGGCAGCCGCACTGTCGCACACCGTCGTAATTTATTGTATAGAAGCTATAGAAACAAAAATTACTAAACCTTTCAAGAAACGTGTAAAGAAACTGTGCCCTATGTCTTACTCAAAATACTTTTACCGCATTAGATTTCTACATACGGATCGCAAAGACATGCGGACAGAAATAAACGGATCAGCAGTAGCAGTCCAATCTGTCGTCGCCCTCGCCCTAGCGTCATGTCACACTGTAAATCGAAAAGGCATGTTTGGCACCCAAAATGTGGCTGAACGACTTATTGCCCCCGAAGGGCAACATTTTTTGTTGCCTTTCTGTAAAGGCAACCTCTCCTGCCACAGCAGCAGTCCCAATGTACCGTCCCGATGGCTACAATTGTTGCCTTCCAGAGGGTAGCGGCGTCTACCTCGGCACGGCAGGTAACAGAGATCGCCCCCTCCACGCTCTGGGCAGTCGCCCCTGGTCCTGCACGGGTTGCAAAGGTTGGCTTGCACCAGATCAACGACCTGCACCAAATTTTGACAAAACTCTTTCTGGATGCGGCTGGAACGGAAGGGAACCGTTCCTGCCAGACCGGGGGGGAGGGGGGCTTTAGAAAAAAGTAAAAATAATCATTTCATTTGCGGATGTTTGCTCCGATGTTCGCTTCGAGGCGGCTGCCCCTTTGCTATT